>NW_014569927.1:7688-10988 GCF_001313835.1 Polistes canadensis
ATATATATATATAAGAATAATGTAATCTTGTAAGACACTTAAAAAGTTTGTTGCATAAAAATGTGTGGCTTCCATTGGCGGGAATTTTCAAACGAGAGATTACGCAACACGACTGATTTCTTATTATGTTAATTATGTTTCTTTACTTTTCCTTCTTCTTCTTATTCTTATTCTTTATTTGTTCTATTTCTCTTGCCAACTTAACTGCCTCAGAATAGTAATTGTTCGAATTAAGATGAGATTTTTTTCATTTTTCAAAATAAATATTTTGTCGGATATATCGAATCTCAATAATTAACAACAAGAACAAGAACAACAACAACAACAACTATGACAACTACTACTACTGCTACAACACAACTAATCGATTATTTAAATATCGAAAAAACGATATTACGTTTTAATAATAATAATAATAATTAACGACGAAACACTCTGAATTAATTATTTCATCGATAGATAAAATACTATGAACTTTTTTCAATTCTAACGTTTTGTCAATGTTAGAAAATTTTGTGTGTATGTGTGTGTGTGTGTGAACTTCGTGATGATCGTTCGCTGGCCGCCCGATCCGATCGATACGATCTGTTCCTTCTTCCCTTTTTTTTTTTCCATTTATTTTCTTTTCTTTCTGTGTGTTTTTTATTTCTTTTTTTTATTCCGAATTCTCAACACTCCAATCTAGATTTGTTTCATCGTTCCCTGTTTTCTTCTTGTTTTTTTCTTTTTATACGACAATATCGAACCTGTTTTTTTCTTCCTGACATTTTGAAAATAAAAATATCAGCGTTAATTAATTGTCGTTTGGTTATTAACGCATGAGACAGTATGCAAATGAGTAAGGAAAAAACAAAACAACAAAGTTAAAATTATTCGTTTCGCATAGGCACCTATAGAATGTTTCTTGAAAAATATTTATTGTTTTTTTTTTCTCTCTCTCTTTCTCTCTCTCTTTCTTTTTCTTTTTAATATCACACGTTAATTGACACGTGGGTAACTTATTATTATAATATTTTATTTTTAATCTTAGAATTTGTGTGACTTCTATGATAAAACATGTCAAACTTACGTGACAATTAACGTGTTAATATTATACAACTACCGTTAATTTAATAAATAAACAAAAGTGTTGAAAATGTGTTAAGAAAAAAAATTAATAATGAATATTATTTAATAAAAAATGAAATATTTCAAATATTCACTGATTTGGTGGTTGTAGTAATGTTAAAAAAAAAAGAAAAGAAATAAGAAACGAAATTTGAGAGAATGTAAAACGCGTGTGTAAAAAAGAGGGAAAAGAAAAAAAAACAAGAAATAATTCAAGAACGTTCGATATAATTAGATAAACAAAACAAAATGTGAATCGTAGTTTAAATGCTTCTGCGATGAAGAGGTATATTAAATGTGCGTTGCAATAGCCTGAGCCTTTTGTTGAAAAAAAAAAAAAAAAAAAAAAAAAAAAAAAAATCACATCACATTCATACATATATCAATATATTTTTTTTTTTTATTTTTTTTAATTTTCTTTTTTTCTTTTTTTTTTTTTAAGAAAGCTCCGCTGCTGCGACGAACTTTACCGACTTGTCACGGCAGCGTTTTACACGACGTTCATTTTATTTTAAATATTATAATAGTTAAGTTATATAATTATAACTTGTAGTTAATAATTAAGTTAATTAACTACGAATGAATATAATTAATTAATCGAATAATTAATTATTGTGAACGAACAGACAATTTAGTATTGTAAGTTTATTAGTTCTTGTATCGTCAAGGAATCATTGTATCTCAATCGACGAGAAATCGAATTTAGAATTATTATTCATATTGTGTTTATTTTTTTCTTTATTATTATTATTATTATTATTATTATTATTATTTACTTTGCGTATCATTTTAAAACACGTTAGTAAATTCTTCCTCGTTACCTAAACCTTTTTAAACAGTTCCTTATTTTAAACAAATTAATGTACGATGCCATTTTATGATTCACAAAGTTCAATGCATCTTTTAATATTTCTTGCACCTTTTCAAACTTAATCGAACTGAAAAAAAAAATGTAAATTTAATCGGACAATCTCCCGATCAAAAATTTCAAAAGTGTGTTCCGTCACAATTCGGGTTTTTTTTTATATTTTTTTAAGAAATAAAATAAAAAAAGAAAACAAACGAAAAGGAACAGGTAGGTAAACCAATTCATATTTTTGTATCAATTATACTTTTTTATCTCAAATTATTCTGCAATTATATAAAAGTATGTATATTATTACTAAGTTTAATTCTTAGGGATGTTTTTTTTTTTGGACAGGTTTAAATTAAATGAACAATCTGTTTATCCGTTGAACGTTTCGTCCCTATATTTGGGACTTCCTCAGCAACTCAATAGTTATGTTCACTAGTCAATCTAACATCATTTCTCATTACAGTCATAAGTATTTACTATTTTATATATAGAGTCMATTTTAAACCGTTATCCTACCATAACTTTTCGAACACTACTGGTTACCTCTAATCTGGTGTTTCCTAATCTAGATGTCTTTGTTTTTATTGTAARCTCTGTTACGTGTCTTGTTGTGGTAATTAAATTTTAAAATTTCGTTATATGTGCTATTTAGATTATTAGTATCGGTTCTGAAATTAATTGTATTATTGTTCGTTATATGGTACAKTTCACTGATATTTCTTTTGTACCAGTTATCTTCTTTATCTCAAATTTTGGTTTCGTCGAATTTCAAATTATGTCCTGTCTTAAAATGATGTTCTGCCAACGCGGTGGTATTTGTTTTTTGTGCATTCTTCGGTTTACTGTCGTTCCTATGTTGGTCAAATTAATTAATTTATAATAATTAATTTATAGAGTGTCCTACAAATAACTCTAGTCACAATTTTTCAAGTACTTGCGATAATCTGACAAAAAAATACATTAAACTAAAGTTGATGTGTTTTTAATTGACTATACATGGCAATAAAAAAATGATCGAAAAAAATTTCTTTTTTATTGTTTTTTTAAGGCTACATTTATTTTTTTAAATAGTACCTAGTATTTTTGACTTACCATTACATTTTCTACATGTTAATAATAAACTGCGATTTGCTCCCGTGGGAATATACTTTTAATATTTTTTAAACTTATAGCAAAGGGGATCTTCATGATTTTTATATTAAATTAAAGTGCACTCTTTTTTCTACGCGTGGAATACTATATCGAGTTATAAATTTAGCATGTGAAGTTCAGGAAATGTCAGAGAATGCAATGCTGTAAATTGTGCATCTTTGCAATTTTTTGAAAAAGTTTTGATA
>NW_014569927.1:12443-13883 GCF_001313835.1 Polistes canadensis
TTATGGACCTTTGCAGATTGATTTATACCTCAAATTTGTACTCTACGTGTAGATAAAAGAGTGTACTTTAATTTAATATAAGTTTTATTAAAATTTATTTACTTTTAGTATAAAAAATATTTACCGAAACTTTTCAAAGAAATTGCAAAGATGCACAATTTACAGCATTGCATTCTCTGACATTTCCTGAACTTCACATGCTAAATTTATAACTCGATATAGTATTCCACGCGTAGACAAAAGAGTGCACTTTAATTTAATATAAAATTCATGAAGATCCCCTTTGCTATAAGTATAAAAAATATTAAAAGTATATTCCCACGGGAGCAAATCGCAGTTTAATATTAATTTTCTATATTTAAATATAAATTTTGTATGCATATACAAATTATTTGATTATATTAATTACAATATTTTGTCATAATACTTTAAATATGAAATCAATTTCATTGCATACACAAATTATAATATATTATATATCCTAATTTATTTATAAATATTTATCGCGACTTGTTTTTGTTTTTCTTTATATAAAAAAGAAAAAAGTATAATCGTTTACCGCATATACAAATTATTATTCGTAATTATTTTAATTTACAATAATTATACGTAATGATATCGATAAGAAGAAATATTGTTTTTTTTACCTACGCAAACACACAAATTGTTTGTTCTCGTTGAGATTATATTATTATCTTTTTATGTTTCTGGGTTGAATTTTTGCAAAAAAACAATTTTAACAACGATCAATTCTGGTAATACAAGTTTTCTATTTGATCGACTTTCAGGGCCGTCGAGATCAACTAACACATAAGTGAAACAGTATTTTGTATTTATTTTCTCGAACAGAGTAGACAGATTTACGCCCTGAGGCAAAGCAAACAAAAATGGTTGTTCCGATCTTGAACATTTTACAATTTCAGAGAACGAATCGGTTATGCGAATTTCTTTAATCTCGATACTGAATTATAAAAATTCATCATTTTATTTTTATGGAATAATAATTATTCTATTTATAATACGAGAGAGAGAGAGAGAGAGAGAGAGAGAGGGATCATCGTAAAAAAATATCATCCGGTACTTTGGTTCGATCAAACGAGTTTATTAAAAAAAAATTGAAAATCAAATCGAACGCGTGGTTTTACATTCTTTTTTTTTCTTCAAAATATCGATCGATTAATAATCACTCAAGATAACGCTTTAATTATCTTACTTGCTAAATTTCAAATACGATCATAATAATCGTAAAATAAATCAAAACGTTGGACAAATTATTGCACATTTTTATAATAAAAAAAAAGAAATAAAACAAACCAAAAGAAAATTGACTAAAACTTAGGATCAATTGTTCTCAAGATAACGCTTTAATTATCTTACTTGCAAATTTTCAAATACGTTCATAATAATCATAAAATAAATCAAAACGTTGGACAAATTATT
>NW_014569927.1:14383-19356 GCF_001313835.1 Polistes canadensis
TTTCAAATACGATCATAATAATCATAAAATAAATCAAAACGTGGGACAAATTATTCCACATTTTTGTAATGAAAATAAAAAATAAAATTGACTAAAACTTAGGGTCAATTCTTCTCAAAGATGACATTTTAATTTCGTCTTTTAATCACTCATTAAATATGACATTATAATAATTCAATAAAAATAATATAAAGATCCTATTTGAAAATATCCAGTTAGTTCCAGTCAATCAATTTCATTCGAAATGCAATAATAAAAAATATTTAAAAATCAGATTCAACAGGATTAACCTTGGAATTGTAATAAAAAATCATTAAATGAACGTTTCGAGATACCACAGATTAATCTTTTTTCCGATAGAATGAGAGTGAGAATGAAAAAAGAAAGAAAAAACGATATCACTGACACATTCGTCGCAAAACATCAAAGTAAAATCACGGAAATCCTTTTAAGAGACGAAGAACGAGATACGCAAGGTGTAAAACCCATATGCACGTAGGTGAAATTTTTTTTCTTTTATCTTCGAGGAGGTGGGTGGGGGAAAGGGCAGTGAACGTCCTTGAAATCGGTGTGTTATCCTTAGCAAAAGCTTGAGGGCATCTTACGATAGTTTCACGAGTAGGATGTTTCAACTTCCCACGCGTGTTCGTCATATCCGTGAAACATTTATTGACTGAAAAATAAATTGATTTATCACAGCTCTTTAAATCCCTTTTTTTTTTTTTTTTTTTTTACAATCAACCTATCAAATCCCTACGTGAAATTTTCATAATTAAAACTGATAAAATCATCCACATCTTTTATTTTTAATTTTCTAGAAAATATCAGAGTATTTTTCGATGACGTAAGAAAAATTTGGATTAAAACTGTAGGAAAAAAAAAATTGTTGAAATAAAAATAAAAAGAAAGAAAGAGACGCATGCAACAAATCAGATTTTATTGGTCGCATTCCGATGTCACGAAAACCCCGCCCCCATCTTTGTAAATGAAAAACAAAAATTATATATCCTCTCGACGACATATTCTCATAAATAACGATGTAATGTTTTCAACAAAAAAAAACAAAAAACCGTGTCTCGTATTTATATCTGTTAAGTGACAAAAATATTACAAATCCCCAAAAAATAAAAATCTTTCGAATTTTTCGGATTTTTCATTCAATTAACGGTTATGCTCGTGCTAAATGATATCTTTATGGTAAATAGAAATGAAAGAGGGAGAGAGAGAGAGATAGATTGATAGATAGGAATGGAAAGGTAAAAACGTGTATATGCAAACGTCTACTTTATATGATAATTCTTATGACAAAATGTAGATTAAATTGAGAAAAGGTAACTTCGTGTGTTTGTAATATTAATCATGAAAGATTTTGCATTTATTTTTGTTTTCAGATTAAATACATTTTGTGATTAATGAGAAAACATTGAGAATTTGCATTCGTTGCTAACAAATTATTTTCATCTATGATAAAATAAAAACAAATATATAAGTTAATCTAAGTAAAAATGTAAGTATTTATTATTGTTATCAAGTAATATATTCTACGTGATCAAATATAGTGAAAAAAAAAAAAAGAAAAACAAAACTTAAAACTTTTGATGATAAAGTTTCATAGGGAACTTGGACATGAAAAGAAATAGAACTTAATTTAATTGAGTTGGACGTTTCGTCCCTTTATTGGGACTTCTTCAGCAACTGGAAAATTTATTTTCTTATACATTTTTTATTACGATACATGCGTTTTATACAATATAATTTTGTACATATTACCTTAATCATTAAAGCTCAGCGTCTTTTTGATTTATTTCGACATACATTTCTTTTTATAATATTCCAAAACACAATACATCTAAACTTCGTTAGTGTAATCATTCTTATTTAAAAGCCTCAACAAAACTGTTTCAATCTAGACTAGTATTTGTTAGCCTAGATATCATCAGTGTAAGGTGTCCTTTATTATTTATTATGTTTAAAATTTATAAATTCCGTTGTAGATGTGATTTAAGTTATTTGTGTCTGTTCTATAATTTACCTATGAAACTTTATCATCAAAAATTATAATTTTGGACGAGAGAAAATACTAAATAAAACTTAAAACATTTTCTGACTTTGTTTTTCAAAGATATTTAAAAAAAAAACGATGGGCTGAATGTAGGCAACCCTTTCTACTGCAGTGCACAAAACGTCAGTAATGCAGAACACCTATTTTATCATTCTATGGTAAGAAATTATCGACAATGAAAGTAACTCATGCTATGGGGATAGGTTAGGAAATTGGATTGCAACATATTCCAATTTTCGTATTTCACACCATGACAATACGATTTTGTATGCCACTTTTTCGGACATCATGCGATCCTATAACAAAAATTTAATTTTCCATATAAAACTTAGTAATTTATAGAAGTTAGGTTAGTTTCTGTTTTTTTTTTTGCAATAACATCTTCGAACTACAGCATCAATTATTATTTTTAAATAATATTGTTGATTCAGTAGAACTATTGCATATTTTTAAATTAAATTTAGTGTTCGAGAACTCAATCAAACAATTGAACAATAAACCAAACTGACTATAACGCGACTAACTTCATACTTTTAAGTTTCATAACGATGTGCGCGCGCATCATAATTACCGTGGCTAACTTCATCCCGTTTAATTTCGCATCGCTGCTGTGCACACATCTTAAAAATTCACTCTCATAATTATTTTTTTACCCAAACAAACCAAATAAAAATAGAAAATTAATAAAAAATAAACGATGAACATAATTCTATTTATTTCAGCTAAATGGTAGTTCTAATTTAACGCTTAAAAATCAGCATTAATCGTTAACATGGGGTTGCCATCTTTAAGAGAAGGTACTCGAACTATCATATAGGAACGTATGCTCGTACTTGGTTGCAAGCTTATTGTACAAATAAATTGAAATCCTAATCCCCTTTTCGTTCTTGGTGACAGTCCGAATAATCGAAAGGACGGGGTAAGTTGCGCGTGTTCGAGAGGGTGTGAACTATCCCCGAAAAAGGATGAGGAAAGTGGAAAACGATGATGAGTAGTAGTAGTAGTTTTAGGTATACTAAGGCCACGAGGATACACGTGACTTCGCATGTGCATACTCGTGTGTCTTTTACGTTTGTTCGTGTCGTCGATTCGACCCGTTGATCTCATTCATATTTAGAAAAGAACATTTTAGGGTGGTGGAGGGCGGTGAGGGCATCGTGTTGACATATCGGGTTGCACGCGAGGGTTCTTTTATGTAAGACACTCTAACCATTTAAACGTTACGCTATTTCTATGACTTCGCTTATAATGAAAAAGGATTACTCGTCGCGTGTTAATAAAAAAATAAAATAAAACCATATAAAAGTAAAACTATTTTAAACAAAATTTATATCGCCGGATAATAAATTTCATTTGTTCATTCAATTAAATTTTTACATTTGTTCATTACAAATAATTAAACGTCGAGTAATATTTTTTAACATTTGACGTATAAATTAAAAAATATGATACTCGTTTCCTATTATCAATATAAAAAAAAAAAAAAAGGGACAAATATATCAACGCATCAATCTCACAATTAATTATTTTATTCCTTCAACAATTGATTATTCGAATTAGGAACTAGTAGTAAATAAAAAATCAAAATAAAAAGGTAAAAAGATAGAAAGAAAGAAAGGGAAACAAGGAAAGAATGAGACTACTAAATACAATAAAAACTAATAAGAAAAAAAAAAAGAAAAAGAAGAAGAAGAAGTTCATTTAAACTGGGGTCAGATCAGAGGTACCCTAGTCGCGTCATAAGAAGGGATACAATGGGATTTGCTAAAGAGAGACGTAAATTCCCCGTTAAATTGACCGCCCCCCACTTACCTGGATAATGAGGAAGAAATTGCTGGTGCGTGAAGGTACGAAAGAGGGAGTGAGGAGGAGGAGGAGGAGGAGGACCACCTGTGCCCTACCTCTGTTCGTTCTACTTCTCAAATCTTTTAAAGAGAAAAAGAATTGAGCAAAAATAGTAGTCACGGTTCTTTTAGTTTATACACCCCCCCCCTCTCCCCGCCCCTCCGCACCCACCTAACAGAATCTCCGCGTACCACCTCCCTCCTCCCACGCCCTTATTTTCTTTTCTTTTTTTTTTTTTTTTCTACTTCTTCTTCTTATACCTTTCTACAAAACTACTTCACGTGAAGAAAAGCACAAAGGCATTCAGAGCCAACGTAGATCCTCGATAAAACATTGAATGCTGTCGTCCGTTCAAAAGCAAGCCCCCTCTTATATCCCCTACCCCCCTGTCCCACCCCCTTCCTCTCCCCCAACCATCCCTCATCTTTCTCTTCTTCATCTCCACTAACCTAAGTTTTTCTACTACAAACCCCCCGTCACTTGAACAAAACTCTTCTTTTTCTTTCTCTATTTCTTATTCTTATTATTCTTTTTTTTTTCTTTTTCTTATTCTGAACGTTTATAAAACCAACTGGAAATGTCGTCTTAGTTTGGTCATAGTCGAATCTCGATCTTCGATGTTTGTACGAGTTTCGTTCAACTGATATCTCGATGAATTTAGTGGTTACCGGGTTCAAGGGGAGAAAAAGGGAGAGCAAACACCTCAGCCTATGCTTTAACATCAACCTCTTTCTATCTCTCTTTCTCTTTCTGTTTTATTTGTAGGTGTGGGATTGAATCCCTTTTTAGTATTTTCTCAAACGATCTATCAAATGGTTTTCTATCAGGATTTTATTTATATTAGAAATGTTCAGTTTGTTATATAGAAATGATTTTGATCGAGATTTGAAAACGTTATTTATTTGATTTATTGATTAGAGTTAAACGAAAGGATTTTGATTTAATGAAAAAATTAATTTAGAATGACCGCACACATTTTATTTTTTTCTCGAATAAAATTGTTCAACGCGATTTTAATTAATTAAAAATTGAATCAAATATAACTCGAGTTTGTATAATAGTTAGA
>NW_014569927.1:20286-20562 GCF_001313835.1 Polistes canadensis
TTGCTTATAATCTTTGAAATAGTAAATAATTTGATTTATCGATTATAGAGTTAGACAAAAAAGACTTTGATTTATAGAAAAAAATATATTAATTTTGAAGAACCCCATTTTTGATTATTTTTCTCGAATAAAATTGTTCAACACAATTTTAATTAATTAAAAATTCAATTAAATAGTTTGAATTTGTAGTCAGAAATGTTCACATTGCTTTTAATCTTTGGAATAGTAAATAATTTGATTTATCGATTAAAGTTAAACAAAAAAGATTTTGATTTA
>NW_014569927.1:20976-24572 GCF_001313835.1 Polistes canadensis
ATATTAATTTTGAAGAACCCCATTTTTGATTTAGTTTTCTCGAATAAAATTGTTCAACGATTTCAATTAGAGAGATTCGTTCTTTTTTCTTTTGTCTTTTTCTTCTCGAATTGAGAGTCTCGAGGTGTCATATTTTTTGTATAAACCGATCACTTAGGAATAATGTAAAATAATTTGTCATTTTGCGGAAAAAAAAAAGATGAAGAAAAAGTGACAGAAAGAAAGGAAAGTAAAGGTAGAGGAAATCGCGTTAAGTGATTTGTCCTTGCCATCGAAAAGGAACTACCATTATCAACGTTGTGAATATGGAGACGTTCAATTCCTCTCACTGGAGAAAAGGGAGAGAAGCCCTTTTAGCCCTTTTTGCGTTGAGAGCCTTAGCTTGAGGTATTAATCCTCTCTCTCAAAAGAGAGAGAGAGAGAGATGTCGTATTTTCAGTACAATGCTTGCAAAAATTATCCCTTACGATTTCTTGTACTTTTATTCCCTTTACTGTCCCTTACTTCTTTTCTTTTTTATAAATTAAAACGTTGCGAGATACAATTTGTCGAAGTGAATATTTTCTTACGAATATTACGATTTTTAAGATACACTTGTTTTCTTGTAGATTATTTGAATATTTGTTTAATTAACTTGTTATTTGTTATAGTTAAATTCTTCAAATGTTTCATTAAAATATACTAATGTATTTATTTGTCAATTGTGTTCATTTTTTAACACATTGTATGAATAGTTTTTAATGAAAAATCTATAATAATCATATAGATATATATTTGTATAACAGTATACAATTTTAAGAAACACACACACACACACACTCTGAGTGTATATATAATATTAATCAATTAATTATTTTCCACGTGATATAATTATAATACGAGTTTCATTTCTATCACGTGTGAAAGAAAATAATTTTAAATAATTAATTAATATAAATTAATTGAATAATTAATATAATTAATATTTAAAATTTTTTAAATAATTTATATGACATAAAACAATTGAATTGTTTTGGAATGATTGATAATTGACAATAATTGTTGGAAAAGAAAATAAAAAAAAAAAGAAATAAAAAATAAAAAATAGAAAGACTTTTAAAGAACGTAAAAACATTTTCCCACAACTTTGTTCAAAGAGCAAAGATATGCGGGCTTAATGTTGTCTAAGGTGTACGTTCTTTTTTTTTTTTTTTTCTTTTTTTTTTCTTCTTCTTGTCTTCATTTTTGTTCTTTCTCGAGTATCAAAAGGGTACTTTCCTTTTTGCGTAAGGACCAACGAAGTCCTTCCGTATAAACACGTGCTTGTCGTTCATTCACGTGAGTTCTCCTTCTCTTTTTCTTTCTCTCTTTCACCCTGCCATTATATTTTACCAAGAGCAAGTCCTTCGTCTTACTAGAACCTTAAACAACCCCTCGCACACTTGTCGACACCCTCCAAAGGGCCCGCTTCCCGAGACAAATATTTATAACGCGAACTCCTGGTGTGCCATTGTCGGCTACTTTCGCAATGCCAATTTTTGATCCTCCAAAATTATTTCCCTTCGTCAAGCATCTATTACGAATTTGTAGTTTTTTTTTTCAAGTACTATGATTTCGTAACAAATCAATAATGTTTGTTCGTTGAGATCAATTTTTCCATTAATTCTTTCAACGTTCTTTACTTGCGACACAATTTTTATTCCAATAATATATTTTAAAAATTATTCATTGCACATTGTTTACTTGCAAGAATTTTTATTGCATTGTTTTGTATAATAATTTTATCAGAAATCAAGAAGATTCGTTTGCACATTGTGTACTTGAAAGAATTTTTATTGCATTGTTTTGTATTATGATTTTATCAGAAATCAAAAAGATTCGTTTGCAATAACACATTTTAAAATAATTCATTGCACATTGTTTACTTGCAAGAATTTTTATTCCATTATTTTGTATTATTATTTTATCAGAAATCAAGTAGATTCGTTTGCACATTGTGTACTTGCAAGAATTTTTATTGCATTGTTTTGTATTATAATTTTATCAAAAANGTAAAAACATTTTCCCACAACTTTGTTCAAAGAGCAAAGATATGCGGGCTTAATGTTGTCTAAGGTGTACGTTCTTTTTTTTTTTTTTTTTTTTTCTTTTTTTTTTCTTCTTCTTGTCTTCATTTTTGTTCTTTCTCGAGTATCAAAAGGGTACTTTCCTTTTTGCGTAAGGACCAACGAAGTCCTTCCGTATAAACACGTGCTTGTCGTTCATTCACGTGAGTTCTCCTTCTCTTTTTCTTTCTCTCTTTCACCCTGCCATTATATTTTACCAAGAGCAAGTCCTTCGTCTTACTAGAACCTTAAACAACCCCTCGCACACTTGTCGACACCCTCCAAAGGGCCCGCTTCCCGAGACAAATATTTATAACGCGAACTCCTGGTGTGCCATTGTCGGCTACTTTCGCAATGCCAATTTTTGATCCTCCAAAATTATTTCCCTTCGTCAAGCATCTATTACGAATTTGTAGTTTTTTTTTTCAAGTACTATGATTTCGTAACAAATCAATAATGTTTGTTCGTTGAGATCAATTTTTCCATTAATTCTTTCAACGTTCTTTACTTGCGACACAATTTTTATTCCAATAATATATTTTAAAAATTATTCATTGCACATTGTTTACTTGCAAGAATTTTTATTGCATTGTTTTGTATAATAATTTTATCAGAAATCAAGAAGATTCGTTTGCACATTGTGTACTTGAAAGAATTTTTATTGCATTGTTTTGTATTATGATTTTATCAGAAATCAAAAAGATTCGTTTGCAATAACACATTTTAAAATAATTCATTGCACATTGTTTACTTGCAAGAATTTTTATTCCATTATTTTGTATTATTATTTTATCAGAAATCAAGTAGATTCGTTTGCACATTGTGTACTTGCAAGAATTTTTATTGCATTGTTTTGTATTATAATTTTATCAAAAATCAAGAAGATTCGTTTGCACATTGTATACTGGCAAGAATTTTGATTGCATTGGTTTGTATTATAATTTTATCAGAAATAAAAAAGAATCATTTGCAWTAATACATTTTAAAATAATTCATTGCACCTTGTTTACTTGCAAGAATTTTTATTGCGTTATTTTGTACGCTGATTTTATATCAGAAATTAAGAAGATTTGTTTGCAATGATAAATGATAAAATAATTAATTCTACATTGTGATTGTAAAACAAGCTTTTATGTACTTTACGAGGAACAACCTGAGAGACTTTTCGAAAAATCTGTCGACACTTCTGGGTGGTGCATTGTCTGACACGCATGCGGGATATTAAAGTGTAGGCGGTCTTTGGAAGGCGTGGTGATCGAGCACCAATCGACCCTTTTTTACCATCTCTCTCTCTCTCTTTCTCATTCTAACGATTCCATCGTCACCAAGTAAAAAATTATGTCTATTCTAACAATTTTGATAAAACTTTATACGAAATTCCGCAAATAAAATGTTTAATAATCACAAATATTTCAAATCTAACACAATTTGACTTAACTCAATTTGTTTATATTTAATACAATTTATATATCACGTAACTAGATCCATATATAATTAACATTAACATTAATA
>NW_014569927.1:25762-27739 GCF_001313835.1 Polistes canadensis
AAGATATTATTTAAAACTATTGAAATAAATTAATTCTGCATGCACATACACAGATATTATTATCGTTTATCTCGTTCTTGTCTTACAGTTGACACGTATACGTTGAAAAATAAATTCTGACACAAAAGAAATATCAAAATAAAAAATTAAAAAAGTCTCGATATATGACCAATAGAAATTCGATATTCACGAGAAAAGAAAATCTGCCTCTGGAATCTAAAATATATAAAAGATAAGAATAAGAAGAAGATATACCATAAATCAAATACCATCCATATCGATATGGATAAGACATTATTCTTTCTTATAAAGAACATGCATTACCTGTATAATAAAATGGAAGTTTTTTGAACGTAATCGATATCCTTTATTTTTTTTTTCTTTTTCGTTTTTTTCATCAAAAAGGAAAATATTTTACGTCGTCGCCTTTTTCCGTCACTTTTGCTACTGCTACTACTTCTCCTCTCATTTTTAGTCGAATAAAAAGAAAAAGAAGAAGAAGAAGAAGAAGTGGGGAAGAGATAGGGTGAGGAGTGGGGCTGGGGGTGGAGGGTATAAATTGTCGAACCGATAATGGAATTCTCAACGGGGTGTGTTGCATTGACACAACTGCGAAATGTTCTGCACGCTGGGGGTAAATAAATCGACATAGTGACGATGCCTAGAATTATTTGTGTGTGTATGAGTAAGTAAGAGAAAGAAAGAGAATATTTGTTTGTGTAAGAATGTAAGAGAAAGAATGATATTATTTGTGTGTATGAGAAAGTTAGAGAATGTAAGAGAAAGAATGAGAGTATTTGTGTATATGANAGAATGTAAGAGAAAGAATGATATTATTTGTGTGTATGAGAAAGTTAGAGAATGTAAGAGAAAGAATGAGAGTATTTGTGTATATGAGAAAGAAAGAAAGTATGTGTATGTTTATGTGTATTTGTGTGTGTATTTTGTATGTGTAGATATAAGACACAACTACATACACTAAACTTTAGGAGTAAATGATTAGATTAACTGGCATTCGGTAGCTAGCTATTCTCAGCCTCGTGTGAATCTTCCCATACAAGTAACACGTGTTCGCCCTTTTGCCCTTTTTTTTCTTTTTTTTTTTTTTATCTTCTTCCCTACAAATTTTCCATCTCTTTTTAATTTGTTTTTCTTTTTATTTAATAAAATCTGGAAAATATTCCGTTCGTAATTCTTCGATGGATCCTCATAAACGTGAATCATTTTAATATTTGACACAAAATTTGATTTGAATAATTCATTATTCGTATTATTGATTTATAATTTTGGGAAGAAGAACAACGAGATATTTTCTAAGAAAAAAAACATATGATTTGATGAAAAGAAAAATAATCGAAAGAATGTAATCTACCGTAAAACAAATATTTGAGTGTCTAAAATCTTTTCCAATTCCCCCATTTGAATTTGAAGAACAAACAGTTATCATCACAATGATCGTAATAAATGATATTATTTGAATGATCCTTATTATGAAAAGGTAATAAAATCTAATAAACAACGAAATCCAAAGATTACCTCTTCTAAATTCGAATTATAATCAATCGAAAAGAAATAAAATACGTTTGATAAGTATCTTATTCAAATACAATAAACACAGTATATAATATAATAATCATAATTTTGTAAAGATTATACTTCGATGAACGTTTGATAAAAAATAATTAATTATAATACATCTCTCGTTCTCATTTTATTCGAGATTAAATTTTACAAAATATTAGATAATATTTTTGTTTTACTTTTTTATTGGGTTTGGGATTTTCAAAAAATTTTTTTTTTTCAATTCTACAACTCATCTAGAATATTGTATTTAATTTTGAAGTCGATAGGAGTAGTAGTTTTAAAGATAGAGCCTTGAGAAGCACTCAAATCTTTAAACGCGTTTTTCTCAAAACGCTTTTTCTAAAGTCGGTTGTCAAGATTTCTCGAAAACTATTTAACCGATTTTCATGAAAT
>NW_014569927.1:28219-30892 GCF_001313835.1 Polistes canadensis
ATTTTTTCCCGTTGTAAACCCATGTAACCCCTTAAATGATTTTCTAAAATCTAATATTATAGTGATCGATCAAAAAACTATTAGAATTCGTATGTAAAATCTCCCACGTCAGCAACCACTTAATCGATGACATGTATATATATATATATATATCATAGTAAGGCAATTAGTTTAACGTTAGAAGTATCGTGCATGCGATGAGAAGTTTACGTCCCGGTGATTAGAAGAATGACGTAGCGACTACCTGTTGCATTTAAACTGAACTCAAGGTTCTATCTTCAGTATAACAAAGTATACAAGGAGTACAAGTATTGTGGGAAAACTCGAACATATGGTCGCGTTTCTGTTCGATAATCAACATTGAAAATTGTAATAGTAGTAGTAATAGTAGTAGTAGTATGTACTTGTAGTTTGTCAGAACACGTACCACCAATTTCTACCGAAATTTATATTATCCTTATATACAGGGTGTATCAATTTGTTCTATTTCATTGAAACATATTTTCATTCTGTTTTTTTTTTATCTGAAAAAAGATATTTAAAAATTAAACGTATATTTATTTCTAAATAAAGAAATATAAGATAAGTATTTATTAGAATATAATATTATATTTGTATGATGTTTATGTTAATTATATTTTTCAATTATATTCGATTTATACAACACAATAAGTTTTAGAAAAATATTATATAGAAAATAAGTGTTACACAAATATTAAATATATATTTTATTATATGATTTTTAATATTATTATCTTTGAATAACATCATGTTGTTTATCGTTGTGAAAATAATACATTTGATAATGATTTGAACAAATTATGTTGAATATTTTTAATTAAAAGTATTAAAATGTATTCCTTCACCCTATATAATTCATCTACCTGGTCGATAGGCAGATAGTACTATGGTATGACCGAATTCACTGAAAAAGAACCATATGTGAAGTTATGGCTCTCACGTGATCGTATAACGTAATTCGCCATGGGAAGCTTCTGCACAAGTAGAAATTGTGTAGAGTTCATTAAAAATCTATTATTAAATATCCTAAAAATCGTTTAATCCAATAACAAATATCCAAAATTGATTAATTAATATTAAATAACATTATTTATATTTTATAAACACCAAAAATGATTTATTAATTATATAAATATATTATATTATTTACAAATCATTCATTTTGATATTTGAATCAAATTGATTCACATTTCAGGTAAAACAAAAAAATAGTCAGTGTCAATTTTAAACTACAAACTCATTATCAGAATGAATTATTACAATTATTTAATACAATTCAATAACAATCATCAAGAATAAATACTATCCATACCTTTGTTTATTTTTTATACAAAGATTATCGTTCATGAACGATGTTTTAAGGAACATGTTTCAAAAGGGAGAAAATGAAAAACGGTTAACGTTTTTCGAACGTTAAAATGTTCCTTAGTCGACAGGAAGTTCAATGTTATTGAAATGAGATAGAAAAGGATGGTACGAGAACGGTGGTCTTGAATAATAAAAAAAAAAAAACCATAACGAACATCTCTTCGAAGTAGGAATTCACGTTAGACGAGGATTCTATCATTTGATTTTTTTGTTATTAAAGAATAAAGTGGGCGTAAACCAGAGTGACAAGTAGTAGTAGTAGTAGTAATAATAATAATAGTAGTAGTAGTAGTTTTTAACTGCACCGGCTAGCTGATGCTAGTCTCGTGGATCAGAAATCAGAGACGTTGCACCTTCTTCGGGGTTGAGTTGAATAGAAAGACTCCTTGGGAGTCTTTGCCTTGCAAGACGTTTCAACATCCATCCAATCCATCCATCCATCCATCCGTCCATCCTGGGCGGGAACATCCGGACTCCGATTACGCATTCACGTTTACGTCGAGTATGTAACCAGGAACAAACCCTAGCTTCGTTATTACCTTGGAAAACGTGTACCTTCTTTGGTGGGAATCTTCTTCTAAGATCTTTCGATCATTTGATCATTTGATATAATCATTAATTTTTTAGAATTAAGGAATATAATGTTTCTTAGATCTTTTATTTTCAACATCTTATCAATTTTTATTTAGATTTTTATACGTGATTTTCGCTAGGTTTGTAACTGGTTTTGATAAAGATGCAAGCAGAATTGTTTCAGTATTGTGAGAATGATATTATTGTTAAAAATGATTTGTTTTAGGAGTATTACATACAAATGTATGAGATTATTAATTAATTAATTAATATATTTATATTAAGTGAGCCAGTTATACTGAGATAATTGTTTCAGTATTGTTAGAATGATATTATTGTTAGAAATTATTTGTTTTAAGAGTATTACACAAATATGTTTGTGATTATTAATAAAATAATTAATTTATTTATTACTGAGATAATTGTTTCAGTATTGTTAGAATGATATTATACTGTTAAAAATTATTTGTTTCAAGAGTATTACACAAATATGTATGTGATTATTAATAAATTAATTAATATATTTATTAAGAGAGCCAGTTATACTGAGATAATTGTTTCAGTATTGTAAGAATGATATTATTGTTAGAAATTATTTGTTTTAGGAGTATTACACAAATATATATGTGAGATTATTAATAAATTAATTAATATATATTTATTAAGTAAACCAGTTATACTGAGATAATTGTTTCAGTATTGTAAGAATGA
>NW_014569927.1:31875-33679 GCF_001313835.1 Polistes canadensis
TTATTGTTAGAAATGATTTGTTTTAGGAGTATTACACAAATATTAATAAATTAATTAATATATTTATTAAGAGAGTCAATTATACTGAGATAATTGTTTCAGTATTGTTAGAATGATATTATACTATTAGAAATTATTTGTTTCAGGAGTATTACAAATGTATGAGATTATTAATTAATTTATTAATCAATAGAAATTTTATCCAAAAAATTCATTTGTAATCTAGATAAAAATATTAAACACCTAAACGATCATTCCATCGAACAATAAACAAAAAAATTCCCTTTGGAACGTTCCAAAATCATCATACCCATTTTTCTTTCATCCAATCAACACAGATAATACTTAAAAAAAAAAGAAAAGCAAAACAAACGAAAGATATCGAATTTAAAATCAAAAGGGGTGGGAGTCTCATTCTTAATATCTCAAATTTGTGATAGACAAGAACAAAGAAAGAAAGAAAGAAAGATGGAGTAACAGAAAGAGAGAGAGAGAAAAAACTGAAATGAAATGAAATGAAATAAAAAAAGGAAGGAAGGAAGAGAACGCAAAAAAAAGGGCAGAAAAAAAATAGAGAAGCAGCTCATCTTCAATTCTGGCCACTCCCACTCGACAAGGAAGGGCCAGTAAAAGATGTCTTCATCTTCATCTTCATCTTCTTCTTCCTTTTATGAATGTAAAGAAATCTTTCGCCTCTCCTATCAAAGTCTCGCTTTACTCAATCTGACTGACTGTGAGCAAACCTTCTGAATGGCTGTCCTGAAAAAGCACAACGGGCCCAGCCAGTGACGTAACACGAATCCTTCGTCGTTACTGACAGTGCTGACGGGGTCGATTTTCTTTGTCAAACATTTATACCTCTCTCTCTCTTTCTTTCTCTTACACAATTTTCTATACATACATAAACCTACGTGTGTATATGTATATGTGTATGGTGTATTTTATTCGTTGCACGTCCGAAAGACCCGCACCGAGCTCTCATTTTGCCTCTTCAGCTTCTCGAATTTCTTCACCGAGTAACCCCCTCACCCCCCCCCTCTCAGTCCCCGTTTCATTTTCTATCTCATTCTCTCTCTCGTTTGCTCGTTTCATCTCCCAACCCACCCCGTTTCATTTTCTATCTCTTTCTCTTTCTATTTTTTCACGTATTTAACATCTCTCTCTCTCTCTCTCTCTCTCTCTCTCTCTCGTTTTCTCTGGTTTGTTTGCTCGTGCACCATTATCCACCCTCTTTTTATTCGCGTTTCCTCACCGTGAGCCGAATTCGCCTTTTGACGAAGTGCTTCTTTAGTTTGAAACGCGCGTCATTCAATACCAGCCCGCGAGCAAACAAAGCGTTTCCGGAAGTTGCCATGAGATTCGACTATATCGCAGGTAGATCTCTTTCTCTCTCTCTCTCTCTCTCTACCTTTTTTTTACCTTTTTTCTTTTTTTTTTTTTAAGCTACCACTCTCTCCTCTCTTTCTTATTTTTCACTCGGTTGACGTTCCAACATGTGAATCGTTTGAACAGATTTTTCTCTCCCTTTTTTGGGTTTTTTTTTTTTTCTGTTAATAAAACAGTATGTTAGTTTGTTTGTTATCAATAATATAGGATTGTTTTAAATCGTTAAATTAATTGAATTTGTTCTATTTGTTCTTATCGTTTACACACTTGTGAATGAATCGTTTGAATTGTTTAATAATGTAGGATATTTTTAAATTGTTAAATTAATCAAATTTTGATGAGAAATTAATGAGAAAATAAAATTCAAGTGTGTTAAACTGAAAAATTATTATTTAATTATTATATCAATCTAATGATA
>NW_014569927.1:35362-36934 GCF_001313835.1 Polistes canadensis
TTTTTTTTTTCCATGAAACGACCCTATTATTGGACACCATATCTAAGTATTTTTATCTTATGTCAAACAACCCCCTGTGCCATTCTTTATCTCTTAAAAGAGTTCTCTTTTTACAAAATATTTTTTTTTTATTATGAAATCAAACTTTTACGCGCATAGTTTTGTATCTTTCATTAAACGTTTTATAAATAATATTCTACGAACACAACTTGGAATATTTATCTCAAATAGAAATGGATTTTATTTTATTACGAAATTGTTATATAATTCTACTATACTTTCTTACATTTTTTCTAAAACGTTTCGTAAAACTATCAATCAACAAATAATTATTATAATAATCAAATTCTTATTATTTTGTATAATACAAATTTTTTAAATGAACACAAATATTTTTATATATTATAGTATTAGTGTTAATAAATTAATAAATATTTTTATATATTATAGTATTAGTGTAATAATTATTAATAAAGTTATAACACTAATACTATAAAAGTCATAATCGAATAATTTTCAATAAACAAATCACAAAAATATCTCGAACTATTCTTCTATGAATCTATCAGCCTAAAACAACATCACCGACAATGAGAATGATCAAACCGATAGACTCATCAGGGTGAATGGGAAAGTTGAATAGGAAAGAATTTAATTCTTTAGAGAAAAGAAAAAAAGAAAATTTAACTTTAAATTTAAAATAGAAAGTATACCATCCGACGGCTAGTAAAAAATTCTATGATAGGGAGATTTTTACTTTATTATTCCCCCCTCCCCCACCACCATAGACAATTGTATTTTCATTCCGCTCCTATTACCGACAGTTTAAGTTCACGTTTTGCCTTTTTGACAAAGCGACTCGAATCTCTTATTCCGCGTTCATGTCTATCACCCATTTTATACAAATACATAATGCACGTATGTATTTTATATGTTTGTATATGTGTGTATAATACGTGTACAGGGATATGGGGATTTCTATACACGATGATACGTTACGAATACAAGGAAACTTATCCACCTTTTAGAAAATATCTTTTAGGGACAGTTATACAAGGATTATCTTTCCTCATCTCGTAGTAACTTAAAGTCCATATTGCAACGAAAGCAAAATTTGACGAAGGAACTAATGCACGCACGCACGACTGAGCGAACATTTTAAAAAGTTTAGAGGGTCGATCCTTGATTCTCAATGGCGCGGTAACAAACCATCGAATGTAAACGCAGAATCCTAAAGGTTCAACACGTTTCACAAGAAAGAGAGAGAGATACATCTCTATTAATAGAAAAATATCTATCCATCTAGGGGAATTCGAAACGGAAGTTCGCATTATTGTTATTCTTTATTTAAGTTAGGTATCTAACAATAAGAAAATAATATCATTAAATTGATTAAAATAAAGAGTGAAATTTTTAATTGATTCGTATATATATGAAATAGTATTATTAAAATTTCGAATAATTTAAGGTGTCTTTTGGAATAATCATTTTTATATTATTATACGCATATATATATAAAAACTATAAAATATTTTAGATAAATATATATATTATATGTATGTGTATATATAT
>NW_014569927.1:39969-47215 GCF_001313835.1 Polistes canadensis
TCCCCCCCCCCCCCCCCCCCCCCCCGAATTAATCTGATCTTATGCTTTCAACCAATGAGGTGTAAGTCCTTCGTATTTTATTACAAAAGCATTACTTCCTCCACTCCCTTCTCGTGTGCATGCACGGGATTGTGCACAACCCCTGTGACAAGAGGGAAAAGGAAGCAGCCGGTTCCTATTGAAAAGTAACGCCCTTATCCTAGGGTAGGGATAGTTCTCGACCAATGAACATTTGATCTGCTACTATAGGACTTTGGAAACGTGCCCGAGACGATAGATGGCATCAAAAAGTCCTTTCTTGGATGATCTTCAGTCAGTGTTTGTCGGTTGTCAGATATAAGTCCCCCCATTGTGCACATTTTCGTCTTTTTATGGTTTTATTAATCCTAAATGTTCATAGTTTTAAATAAAAAATATTTGATATTAAATATATATATAAATATGTTGAATAGTTATAATTTTCATTGTATTGCGTCAGTATCGTGATTTAGGATTTTCCTTAAAAGAAAACAACATTTTGGTATTCTGGTACACAGTGATAAACACAAACGAACGAATGAAACAAGTCTTTATGATGTTATGACACGTTTGGACGGAAATTATTGTGATCTATCAAGTTTCCATTGATTTTTATATGTGAGATTTATACAAACAACGGGACATCGTTGACGAGACGGGAAGAATAAATATAATATGCAGAATCCCGATCAAGTTCACATTCCTGTCGGCCAACCAAAGTTACCACCAGCATCATCTAGTAAGATTTTTTTCTCTGTGCTTTTTTTTATTCTTTTTTAATTGTTTATTTGGTAATATCGAAAACAAGGGATTAACTATTTCATTTGTTTTTTCAATTGATATTTTCCAATGTTATTAATTATTAATATTTAATATAGTTTATTGTATTACACGTAATTATAATAATGAATGAATTTTTGTTTTATCAACAAAAAGGTTTGAAGTAATTTGTCAAACGTTGCGTATACTTACGTATCGTACGAGTGTCCCATACGAGTCCCATACGAATTCCCAGTAAACTTTAAATCCTTCGGAAAGTGTTGTCACAAAGTTGGATAATAAAATTGGAACGTGTTAAATTCGTAATTTTTTACGTTTCATATTGTTCCAAGGTTGGCAACAATGTTTAATATTTGTAGAAGAAAGATATATAGGAAATATTGGAAGCATTGAAAAGATTGAAATGGAACAATGGACAATTTAAAGGTTTCTTATTTATTCGAACGTGATGGTCCTTTCTCAAAAAAAAAAGATTTTTCCAAATTTTTCTTATACAAATACTACTCTGTATGCAAAGGGGGAAATCGTTGTTTCATTTTTATTAGTTAAAAGGAAAATTTCCAAATAATTTTTTTCCGTTATTATTTATGATCCTTTTTCTTCTTCTTTTCATTTCGAAATTATTTGACCGTACAAACCCGACCAACGTTTTACCTGATCCTATTTTTAACAGATTCTTCTCGATTTCGTATAAAAACTAATCCCCCGATACTAACTTAAAAAATCTAAGGAAAAATAAATATCAAAAATAATATACAAGATCAGAAATCGACAAATCTAAGCGTTGTTACTCGCCAATTGTTCGAGTACGTTTTATTATCCTTGTAATCCTTCCAACTTATTGACTTTTCATACCAACCTTTTATTACTTTCAATCAGAATTTATTTTTCTATTATTTGTCCTAATATACACATATTAACAGAATATTCCTTTCACTAATATAAATTGTAATCTAACAATAGCTTACAATAATTGTTGTTTATTTAGGATGAAAGATTTTTCAAAAAGGATTTTTTTCATTTCTATTCATCATCCTTTCGATCGGTAGTATTTGTTCGAACTAAAAATCAAAAAGAATAGAAAAAAAGAGAAATTATTTATTACAAACAATAATCCTCACACGTGTGCATACAATTATGATATATATATAGTAACTTAAGTTAAAAAAAAAATTATATAAATTCTATTCGATGATTCATATTCAACAATATAAATAATTTTAATATCAGATAAATCATAAATATTTTTTGTGAGACTATTTGTTCAATGTTTTTAAGATTTAATCAGTTGTTTCTCTTGATGAGAAGGTATCACAGGGAACTTGGACATAAAAATAGAAGTAGAACTTAATTTAACTAAGTTGGACGTTTCGTTCCTTTATTGGAACTTCTTCAGCAACTTAATCTTTATAATTCAGCATCTTGTTTCATTGTGAGTAGGGATACATTTATATTTTTATTTTTAATATTAATATTCAAAACACAAAACATCTAAACTTCGTTAAGTATTAATCCGTTATAATTCGAACACTCAACAAAACTGTTTCAAACAGTGTCAGATTGTTTACAAACAATTATTTCAAATTATAACAGACTAATACTTAACGAAGTTAAGATGTTTTGTGTTTTGAATATTAAAAATAAAAATATAAATGTATTTCTACTCAATGAGAAAAAATACGCTGAACTATAAAAATTAAGTTGCTGAAGAAGTCCCAATAAATTAATTAATTAAAATAATTAAATTAAGTTCTACTTCTTTTTTATGTCCAAGTTCCCTGTGATACCTTCTCATGAAGTTTTTAAGATTCTTTAATTAATAAGTATAAATATATATATAAAAATTATTTATAAAACTGAGAAAGGGTAAAAAATTATCATTTTGTTATTTAACCAGTTAACTGTGTCGATCATTTTGCAAAGTGCGCCCCAGTGTGTGTCGCGATAATCAAACAATGACGGATATAGTCGTCAAACACTGAGTAAGTGGCGCTGTTGAAATATTCGGTCAAAAAGACGACTTTATTTTAGAAAATGAATGAATTTATAAATAATATTTAAACAATGGATCAACGTAAAGCTATATTTACACATAATTAACGAAAAACTTAAAAAAAAAATCAAATATTTAACAAACAAACAAAATTTCTTTTTTTTTCTTTGGTTAGACATCCAGGACATCATCGCAGATGGAGAATCTAATATACTTTGTTTTTTTGGTTATGACACGTCAAGATTAAAATCGGGATAATCAAAGCTCTAGTGTCCAACTCAAATTATCTATAATTTTCATTTGTTTATTTCACTTCGTCCTGATCCCCATAAACATTCTAAACATATTCAAATTGACGAGATCTAATTTAGTTTTCGCCAGAATTACTATTTAAATATCAAATTGTATGAACATTTTTACGCATGACGGATATAGCCGGCTAAACACAAAATTCTGCCATTATTCCATGACGGATATAGTCGTCAACACACACTTAACTGGTTAAACATGATATATAGATGATCGAAATAATTCAAATATATTTTTTTTTATTGAATTTTCTTTTCGGGACAGCAGGTATATATTATTCATGTGTTTATCTCGTGTGAAATAAAAAGCATGTGTGGCATTTAAAATTTCGTAGAGACATTTAAACGATATTCACCGAGTAGTAGTAGTAGTTCATCATCATCATGATCATGATCATCCCTCCGACGGTGTTCTACCATGAGAAAATAATGACAGATGGTGAAATTGTTTCCTAGATGCGAATGGGAATCAGGGTGTGGGTGGGTGGTGGCGTCGTGCTAACAGGTTGCCATGCATCACCGATCACCACCACCATAGCCCGTCAATGACGTTGCTCACGAATCTCCGTTGGTTGATGAGATTTTTTTTTTTTAAATTACCATGATTCATTTCTAATTTTTCTTTTTTAAATATATGCAATAATTTATTATTTATTACACAATTATTATTTATGATAATGAATTAATATCTAAATAAACCAGCGTTATTGTTAATAACAAAATTAATGATTCACGTTGTGAGAAATCGATTAATTATTATATTATAATTTTTTTTTTTAATATAAATGATTGTGTGTGTGTTTTTTTTTTTTTTTATATTTTAAAATGAAACATCAATTTATACAAATGATTTAAATATTACTTCAACGAATCCATATGACAAATATTAACTTTTCTTTTGCCGTTTCTTTTTTTTTCTCTTTTCTTTTCTTTTCTCTTTTCGAAAAGTATTATCGTAGACAAATTTTTATTACTCTCGTCGAACAAATTTACAAGTTAACCGTAAACGAAAAAAAAAAAAGAAAAAAAAAAGAAAAGAAAAATTCCTAAGAAATTGAACAATGAGCTGCCTACTACTACCGTTTAGAAAAAGGAAAAAAAAAAAAAAGAAAAGAAAGAAACCTTTCCCAGGTGTTCCTAAATTTTCACGAACCCGAACAACTATATTATCTATCTTATGGTTAGTCTAACCATAAATGTATTCTAAGCATTGAAAAAAAAATTCAAAAACATCTGACTAATGTGTCCATATCGGTGAGAACCATTTTTGAACGAACGAATGAGAAAACGAATAACAGAAAAAAAAAAACAAAAAAAAACAATCATTAATACACATGAAATGATTATTGCACGTGTATATGAATATTGCATAGAATTTTTCTTTTTTATCAACATATTCAAAATGAAACTTCGTGATAGTTAAAAGGAATGATGCAGGGTTAGGTGCAAGAGTGGGGGTGGGGTGGTGGTGGGGGGTTGTAAAATTAAACAAAACTCGCAGATGACGAATGAACGTAGTCTCGCACCCTAAACTTATGATGCACAGCATAGTAACTGTATTTGTATATATATGTGTATGTGTGTGTGTGCGTGTACACTTACGTAACGTTGAGAAACACAGAAAGAGAATAAACATCGATAACACGTATCGATATGACTCTCTGGTAACACATGTCAGAAAATTCCCATGCTTCAGTAACGCCTACGTTATTTAAACACACCTGATGGCCCGGAAAACGATATATGGTTCTTCTTTTTTTATTATTTTTTTTTTTATTTAGGATGTACGATGACGTCATACTAATCATTCTCATTTTTCACCTGTTCTTTCTTTTTATTATCTTCAATTATTATTTCTTTTTTATTTTTGATTTGTAATTTCGTATGGAAACTTTATTGCACTTTTATGTTAAATCAAATGTTTTAGGGGAAAGGGGGGATTGAATTTTATTCTTTTTATTATTATTCATTTTATGATTAATGTGTTGATTGATTATTAAATAATTGGTTTTACTCTTTACGATTGATAAAATGTTTTTCTTTCATATAAATATTAGAATTAGATTCTTTTTATTATCTTCAATTATTATTTCTTTTTTATTCTTGGTTTCTAATTTCTTATGGAAACTTTATTGCACTTTTATGTTAAATCAAATGTTTTAGGGGAAAGGGGAATTGAATTTTATTATTATTATTATTATTCATTTTATGATTAATGTGTTGATTGATAAAATATTTTTCTTTCATATAAATATTATAATTNAAGGGGAATTGAATTTTATTATTATTATTATTATTCATTTTATGATTAATGTGTTGATTGATAAAATATTTTTCTTTCATATAAATATTATAATTAGATTCTTTTTATCATCTTCAATTATTATTTCTTTTTTATTCTTAATTTCTAATTTCGTATGGAAACTTTATTTCACTTTTATGTTAAATCAAATGTTTTAGGGGAAAGGGGAATTGAATTTTATTATTATTATTATTATTATTCATTTTATGATTAATGTATTGATTGATTATTAAATAATTGAATTTATACTTTACGATTGATAAAATATTTTTCTCTTTCATATAAATATTAAAATACTTTACCGAATAATAGGAAATAGGATTTAATTTACAAATAATTCATTATTCTATTGTATCTTTAACAGAATGATTTTGAACTATACGAAAAGATTATATTATGTTTCGAAGTGAAAAGAAACAAAAAGGGCAAGTTGAAATTGATAGAAAAGTTGGTTCGACATTGTAAATCGATGAATATAAAAGGTAATCCTATAATTAACTAGCAAAGTATAATTTCCAATGAAGGTAAAAAAGCGCACTGACAATTCTTTTAGTTTGTTACCCACCCCCTGTTCGTTCCTTCGTGTCTTTTACAAGCCACCAACCCCTTTTTTCACCCTTGGAAGTAACCGACGGTCAGAAACTTTTGCCACGATTTTGCTTTTTCCTTTTTTTTTTTTAAATCGTGAGCGTCCAACCAAATCGAACTTAAACACGTATCACTCAAAACACATGAAAATCAAAACAAAACAGAATAAGAACAAAATTCAATAAAACAATTTCAATTTTCAATTTCAATTATGATCGTATTACAAATCCAAATCGAATATAAACGTGTCACTGAAAACAAACCCTGATGCAAATAAATAATCGTACAAATAAAAAAAACAAAATATTTAAATAAAAGAATTTCAAAATCATGATCGATTAGCGGTAACATTCATCGAGTTTGTTCACTCGTATGTTCGATCTTTAAAAAATTCATTCGTTCGTTTCCGTTTCTTTTTTTTTTCTCGACCCCACCCACTCTTTACTGTCACGTAAAGGTAGTAACCACAAAATTTTACATTTCGTTTCTCTCCTTCTCTCTATCTCTCTTTTTTTCGTTTCATTCTATTCAAGGGAATACGGAATGACGAGAAAAAAAAAAAAGAAAAAAAAAGAAGAAGAAGAAGAAGAGGGGTGGCGTATGATTTAATGTCAGTACTTTTCTCGCATGAAAACCTAATCGACGAAGCGAGCTTTCGCGCATCGTCGTAGGTAATAACGTTGTTCGAGGGTTACGGGAGAAACAGAGAACAACAACCCCATAATACATAATATTCAATACTATCACTGCCGCCACTCTAAAAATCCCATATGAAACTTTGAGAATACGCGATGTGTGTGTATGTGTGTGTGTGTGTGTGGGTGGGTGTTGTATGGGTGCGTGCTGGTGATGGTGGTTGGTTGTTGCCAGTGGAAAAATGATGGACTTCAAGAGCCACCACTAAAACCGTAACCTATGATATACGAATGAAAAATTCAATCGCGAATTACTATTGCTTTCCTTTTTCTTTTTTTTTCTTCTTTTCAACCCTCTACCTCCTCCCTCTCTGGCTCTTCTTACTCTTCTACCCACCCCCATCTACGAGTATCCGTGCAAGGTAGACATTTGTTATCTATCTCTTCCTATTTCTTTTAGATTTTACATATGGGTGTGCAATTGTCAATGCATTTTATGTTTACTCGTATTTATATGCACCTGCATTTTTGGCATATTTTTTTTTCTTTTTTTATATATATGGGATTGTTGAATTTTTATATTAATATATATAACATAAAATGGATTATCTTTTATATATGT
>NW_014569927.1:49721-52114 GCF_001313835.1 Polistes canadensis
TATTTAAAAAATAAATAGAAGGGGGTTGTGGTGGAAGGGAGGATTTGTAGATATCGAGATTAAAAAAGTATTAGATATCGAAAAAGAAAGATTTGTGAATTCGAAAATGAACATACACATACATATACACATACACATTTATATAAAGAAACAGAGATGGTGCGATATGATTTGAACGAAGTGTCGTGTTTCTTACTGCTCACTTAAAAATCATTGAATGCATCTACCACATCCGGTCCCATTGAGGTACCTATTCACAATTTCTTTCGTTTCAATGGCGTAGGAGGAGTTTCATGGTGATGAGAGAGAGTGTTGCTTGCTGAGTCTATTATAAACGTTATAGTTGGTAGAGTACACCCTTTGCACTGTTCCTACCTACCCCTACACCTATCCCTACCCCTAACCCTGCTGTTGCTATTGCTGATATACCTAAAAGGCTTTGCAGAAATTGAACCAGAAGAAGAAGAAAAACGTGATTGGTGTGTACTGGCTTTTAACCATCAACTGGGACAACTTCATAATGACAAATTGATCTATCTTGATATTTCTTGATATTTCTTTTCGTTGACAGGACATTATTCAAAAATTGGACTCATGTTTTGGCTGCTAAACGAGTCTCCCAAGGAAAATATTCTCCTTTTATTGTATTCATCCTACAAGATTAACGTCAATCATCATCTTTTCTAACCATTTTATCAATAGAGGGCAAAACGTTTATTCGCATACTACTACTACTACACCATATATATATTATTCGATTTGAAAATATCTCAAACGCGATGAAATTTCGTTTAAAAGAACTTTTTAGGTTCTTTTTCTTTTTCAGATTAACATTCTTTTCTTTTTGTTTGTTTTTTTTTTGTTTACAGGTCGAATACTTTACGATATACCGTGCAAGGTTTGCAGGGATCACTCGTCTGGCAAACATTATGGTATATTTGCTTGCGATGGGTGTGCTGGTTTTTTTAAAAGATCTATAAGAAGGAATCGGCAATACGTTTGTAAAGCAAAATCCGAGGGTGGTTGTACGGTTGATAAAACGCATCGTAATCAATGCCGAGCTTGCAGGTTGGCCAAATGCATCGAAGCTGGCATGAACAAAGATGGTAAGGGTCAAATTTTATGTACAATGCGAAAGTAATTTAAACATCACGCGTCCCATAAATAAAATTAATAATATTAATTGTATCGTTTAATTTAAATGTTATTTTATATTTTGTTCTATTTTTATTTTTAAATTGTTATTTTAGCCGTACAACACGAACGTGGCCCACGTAATTCGACTTTGCGACGTCAAATGGCATTTTTTTACAAAGAACCAGAAATGATGGGCACCGTGGTACCGCAACCAAGTGCAGCATTGGATCTTGCATTACCAAAACCACCAGCGGAACCACGAGTTTCCGTCGCAACACCCACGACTCATCATCAACTTCCGCATCCAGCTTATTGCAACATGCTTGGTTTACCAAAAGTACATATTAGATTTTATTTATAATAATAAATTATATTAATATTATAATTATAATAATATTCTCGAAAATAATTCAAATAAATTTAATCTAAATCGATACAAATCACAAAACAAATAATAATGATAATTAATATTGAAACGTGTTTCGTTTTGTTTGTTTGTTTGTTTAGGTTCCGATAACGATGGGTGATTTACCAATTTACCCATTGATATCAACGATCACGGTTGAATCAATTTGCGAACAAGCAGCCAGATTATTATTCTTAAATATCAAATGGACCAGAGATTTAATAGCAGGTACAGAATTGGAAATTGAAGATCAATTGATATTATTGAAATCATCATGGAGAGAATTGTTTCTATTAGCGGCAGCACAATTATTACCATCGTTAGATCCGACACTTTTGATACCACGCGGTGGTGGTGGTCCCCAAGAACAAAATTTAGCAGTCGAGGTGTCGAATTTTCGGAATACCATTGCTGGTTTTACCGAAATTAATTTAGATCAACACGAATACGCGTGCATCAGGGCAATAGTTTTGTTCAAAACTGGCCTTGACAATTATCCCATACCAAGTAGCAGAAACAGTTGTTCGGGTTCACCATCATCCAACAATGGTAATTTATCTAACGGTGCTGCTACTATCTTAAGATTACACGAAAGTGCACAATTAGCTTTAGGACAAAGATTGAACGGTGCTTTGGGTGTTTTAAGGCTTAGGAAAGTTTTATTACTCTTGCCATCGTTAAAATCGGTTTCCGCGCACGCAATTACAGAACTTTTTTTCAAAAGAACCATCGGACACATTCCCATGGAAAAAATTATCTGCGACATGTACAGATCCGATTCCGAATAATTTCTATACGCGATTAATTTTAATTGATTTATTGTTTCTTTCTTACAACCCCCACCCCCAGC
>NW_014569927.1:53464-55410 GCF_001313835.1 Polistes canadensis
TAAATAAATAAATTAAATATATATGATTTTCTTCGTTTATAAATACGATAATTATCGAATCGTATTAGTTGTGACGAAATAAAAATTACTAAAAAAAATGTAAATTAAAAGTTTGATGATTTCTTCTCCGAATGAATAGAAAAACAAATCCGTAAAGTTTGAGCGATGTTTAATAAATTCGATTCAATCGAACGCTAAAATGATACGCCTGTAATATTAAACACTATAATTAAAAAAACAAAAAAACAAAAGTATTATTATTTGTTCAATTTATATAATAAAATAAAACGAATTGATTTTTCCTATCTTTAATTTTTCATTCAATAACATTATTTAAGAGAGAGTGATATATAGGTATGTATAAAAATAAATAATTATTCAAATGTAAATCTGAATATGTTAAACGAACCTATAAAATAAAACGAAAAAATGTACAAACAATAAAAGAAACGAAAAGAAGAAGAAGAAGAAAAAAGAAAAGAAATACGAAAGGAAAACAAATAAAAATTAATTTCGGAATAGATGAAAGAATAACGAAAATAATTTTGTGCTTTTTCTTTTTTTTACCTTACTTCCCGTTTTTTTTTCTTTTTTTTTTTTTTACGTTTATTTCTCGATCATGCGAAAGAGAGATAGAAATAATGAAGGGGAGGGGTCGTCGGAAAAAAAAAAAAGAAAAAAGAAGAATGAATTTTCGGTTCCACTTCTTAGTGGAACAGAAAAAAAAAGGTACGGAAAACTTTACCTGATTCCGATCAGACTTTTTCTTTCATTCACATACACATACTTACATATATATATATATACATACACATATAGATGTGTGAACAAAGCTACCCGTTTTAACGAAAATTTTACGGCGATTTGAGCGATAATCTTAGCACAAAAGGTAGATTAGTATGCCCAGGTTGTATCCCATACATTTGAAACTATTTCTTAGTTTGGTTGACCGATGATGTGTAATTATTGACCAACAAATGGAATGTGATGGGTAAATAATTTCGTTTCGGTAGATCAAATCGTAAAAAAAGATAATAGAAAGTAAACGTTTTTGAGAAACTTTTAACGAAAGACAATGATCTCTTTGTATGTGTATAAGATTTAAGAATTTATAATTATAAATAATCGTATGTGTGTGTGATCGCTTAATTTCAATTTATTTTTATATGAAAATTATATTTTCTTATATTATTATTTTACCATAAATTTATTTCAAAGATTTCCTTTACCTTTTGCATAATTTTGTACAACACCCAACTACCCCCCTTTTGTGTGTTACATAAATTTCTTTCACATACAAAAATATTATTTATTTATATATTGTAAATATATTTATTTGTATGTTCATTTTTCTTCTTCTTCTTCTTCTTCTTCTTCTTCTTCTTCTTCTTCTTCTTTACTACGATTGGTAGTTGAAAAAAGTGTAAAAAATCAGCTTAGAATTCGATGAAAGAAGTTGTTTGAGTGATGCAATGGTAAAAGTTGATATAAATATATACTCGAGAATGAAAAGCGTGACAAAATATTCTCACGAATGGAATACATACTTAAACGTATACTACGAAGAAAGAAAAAAAAAAAAAGAAAGGAAGAAAGAAAGGAATAAAGAAGAAGTATGCGGGATTTAGAATGAACCCAAACATCCAGGTTCCTCCTCGAACCCAAATCTGAATCCCAATACGGTGTTCGACTCCAAAGGAACTTCGAGTGTGCTCTTTTAACTCACATGAACGAACTCACTAATGGTAAGTGTTTTGTTACTCGTAAAACTCGTTTTATTTTCCCAAATTTTGTTTTTTTTTTTCTTTTACATCAACGTTTATCGATTACAACTTTTATTTGCATCAAAACAACCCTTTTATTTGTATCATATACAAAATTATTCATTCGATTGATTCCTTTTTGTTTATAATTATTAATTATTTTAAAAATGAGACAAATAACAA
>NW_014569927.1:56757-58714 GCF_001313835.1 Polistes canadensis
AAAAAATAAAACAAAAGTCAAATAATATAACACAAACAAATGAAATGTATTAATTATATTAAAAATAATGAGTAAGAGAGAAGGGAACGGTCTGAAAATTCTGCTAGGAAGAAAACTAGGAATAGAAAGAAAGATTGGAGTGTATAAAATAAAATAAAAATAAAATATAAAAGAAGAAAAAATAAAACAAATATGTGAAAGAGAAAGAGAGAAAGAGAAAAGTATATCGGTTCGATATAATTAACATCTTGATTTAATAACACTCACCACTCAACCGTATGTTACAATTTTGATCGGCACAGTGTCCGCCGAGTTGTTTCTCGAGACTCAAAAGAGGGCAACAACAACCCTATCTTGAAAAAGTAATACACTGTAACAGTTTCCGGACGAATGAATAATAATCGCGAGTACACACACACACACACACACACACCACTTCTCTTTATTTCTATTATTTCCATTCTCTTCAACTCTCTCATCTACTTTTATACTTTTCTTTTATTTTTATTTCATTTTCTTCACTCGGTGAGAGACCAAGCAAGCCACCCGAGTGGAATCGCAACAACAACAACAAACAACAAGAACTATAAAGAACAATAAAGAATATAATGTCGTCGAGTAGGGAACGGTGTTGAACACGTTGAATTCCTTCGCTTTAAATAAAAGAGACCTCCCAGCAACGATTGTACAATCATGTATCCAAAATTTTATATATATACATATGTGTAAGTGTGTATGTGTATGCGGGGGTCATTAAAAGTGAACAAGTGGTTCCCACCGGTGAAATATCAGCACCTTACTACCCGTCCCAACCTTTTTTCTTTCGAATGAACAGTTACGATCAGAAATTATTAATGCATAAATATTATTTCATATTATATATATACTTATTGTAAATTTAAAAATCAAATAAATAAATTCATTCGAAATCAAACAAATGACAATTGAATTTACTTTAATTTAGAAATTAAATACAATATGATTTTTTCCAAATAATATTCACAATCGAATTATAAATTAGAATTAATTTCTTAATAATAATAATAATTGTATAATCAAATTCACAAAGAAAAATTAATTAAAACATATCAAAATGTTGCTAGATTGAAAGATTGAGAAACTCTGACGTAAAATGAAATTCGTCTCACCCGAAATAATAATTCTATTGACCACCCCATTCTAAACCCCCACCCACCCATTCTTCTTTTTATCATACATATATAAATATACGCTCATATACACACACACAGAGACATAATTTTTTCTTTTTCCTATCAAGGAATCGTAATTCGCAACAGTAACAAAACGCAATGGCGACAACAATGGCACTTAAAGGATGTAATTGCACCGGGTGTGGTGGTGACGGTAAAACCGGGGATGATGTTGAACAATGAAACACAACCCTACTCGACTACAACTACTACACACACATATACATATATATATATATATATATATATATATATATATATAGACGACGTTACCAATCTCGATTTCGTTTCTATCGAATTCTCGGGAGCCGCGAAACTTTGTCGAGAAAGGCTTTTGACCAAAAGTGGCCACTTCAGGATCGACGTATTGTCGGCATTGTTTTGAGGTAACAAAACAGAAAATGTGCTCAATACGTGTACGGCATTCTAGTCAATTAGCGAACACAGTGAACGAACAGGGGGGTTTGTTCGCTGCCTGCCGCGTTTTCTCAACCACCCCTTTTTTACTTACCCCTACTCCAAATCTTATTTAAAATCCTCACTATGTTACTGATGATTCCTCTGTTTTTTTCTGTCACTGTGGATAGCAAAAATTCAGATAGAAATTAATTTATAAATTATTATTATTATATTTTTTGTATGCGTCGATATAAATTTAACTTGTTTATTGTACAATTATAATATATAAGTATAGAATATTATAATGCATGTATTTACACAATAATATAATTAAATTAAATATGAAA
>NW_014569927.1:59097-60318 GCF_001313835.1 Polistes canadensis
ATTATTATAATACTTTTAGTGTGTGTAGATATAAATTTAACTTGTTTATTGTACAATTATAATATATAAGTATAGAATATTATAATGCATGTATTTATACAATAATATAATTAAATTAAATATGAAAAATAATAAATTATAAATAAGATTATATTATATATATTGAAGAAACAAAATATATATACATAAATTATTTCAATATATAGTTTATTTTTTAGGATATTTAAATTCTAGTGACTTTTGAATAAGAAAGCAAAGCAAAGAGCAAAAAGCAAATGTAAAAGAAAATTGAAATACCATCTACCCTTCTCGATGCACACCTATCCTTACTAAAAGGGAACAAAATATTGTACACAGGAAGGAAGGGAATATTTGCACGTGGCACGATTCATATCGAATACATACACCCATACACATATACATACATACATACATATATATATCTATATCCATGAGTTTCGTGCGAGGAATTTAATAAAGTAAAAGGTTTCGCGCTTAGGTTCTTGCTATGCTAAGCGTTTTTCAGATAACCTAGCTCAACGAAGAATGAAGGTGGGTACACACCGAATACGCCATTTACGACCACCATTGCCACCAAATACTGTCACCACCCTCGAGAAAAACGGTCCACTTTCTCGAATCACCCCTAACGCCTACCCCTAACATCCCTCCCCTTCTTTCCTTCTATCTATCTCTCTCTCTCTCTCTCTTTCTCACTCACTCTTTCTACGTTCTTAGTCGAAGGGTATATGGGCAAGGCTTTTTCAAGTTCCAACCGGGCTCCTGTAAAATGCCCTACCATTGTTGTCTACCGTCGATTCGGCCCATTATGTCTACTTGCCCGATGGGAACAGATTATGTTGCTCGCTGTCATTGAGGGGCTCATCACCGTACATGACACTGATGCTCTATCCCTCTCTCTCTTTCTTTTTTTCTTTCTTTCTATCTATATCAAACTTCGGGGGTTGGAAGAGTAGATCAACGAGGACCTATACTCATTGTCCGAATAAATTATATCGGTCGATCATTCCAAATAGAACCCCTCCTCCAATGAGCGCGTTACCGTACATCGAGGATTCACTTCAAGCCTCTTATTTGATCGTCTCTCAACTATTATTTCAATTTTTTTTTATTTATTTTTTACTTTTTCTTTTGTTTTCCAGGGGGTTTTCTTTTTTATGAATTTTTCTTCATGGAAATTGTGCCACCGATTCTGACTGA
>NW_014569927.1:65144-66092 GCF_001313835.1 Polistes canadensis
ATGAATTTTTCTTCATGGAAATTGTGCCACCGATTCTGACTGATTTTTCGGTTTAGGATTTTGGACTGGATTCTCGTGTTTTAATTTTGCAATGATCTTTGGGAAAATTAATGTTTTGAGATGTGGGTCATGAATTTGATATAAAATATTAATGAGAAGTTAGAAATGAATATTCGATTTTGGTGTTTAACTTTAGAAATAATTTGTTTTACGAACATTCGATTTGAGTCATGAATTTGATTGGTTGTGCTATCAAAAAAATCAAATTAAATGTGATTTATCTATCAACAAAATCCTCAGTCACTTACAATTAGTTACGATAAATTCACAGAGAGAGGATTAGAAAAATCTATACTTGGTAAGAATTGATAGATCAAAATAGAAAAGATTTCAACGCAACCGGATAGAGTTTTTCATTGAAATACGATTTAAAAAAGAAAAAAAACACGTGTGTGTATTGAAATAGACAAGCTCTGTAGATCCCTTTTTTAAAAAGAAGGTACAACCTATACCTTAAGACCACACGAACGAGTCCTCTGACAATGGCTGACTTCGTAAGGCAAAAATCAGAAAGTTAGGGAGCACACCACCACATTGCTCGTCTCAAAACCAAGAGGAAAAAGGGAACAACCAAGCTGTCTCATTTTATCTTTGTTTCTCTCACTCTCTCTCTCTCTTTTTCTAACTTTTGCTCTCTTACCATCAAAGAGGGATGCGCAGCTGTCATCAGCGTACGTGCAACGATTGGCTGTTAACCGTCGACGGCCATGCTGGATTTTTCCGGTCTGCCTTCTTCTTACAATGGATAAATCTCCGACCTTGAGAAGAATAAGAAAAAAAAATATCTATATACCATACGTGTACTATATTTCCTAATTTCTTTTTTCACTTTCTTCAAAAGTATTTTTAATATTATTACTAAGTTTACTCTTAGGGAAGTTGTTTTTT
>NW_014569927.1:68262-71357 GCF_001313835.1 Polistes canadensis
AGTCTCAAATAGAGACGAAACGTTCAACGGATAAATATTGTGTTCATCTTAATTAAACCCGTCCAAAAAAACAACTTCCCTAAGAGTAAACTTAGTAATAATATTAATAAATTTTGGATAAGAAAAAAAAAATCTTGAGTATTTTTAATTTTTCAATGAATTTAAACGGTATGTAGATATGTACTTTATAGGTTATGTGAAATATCCGAAAAATGTGTGTTGCACGCGTACAAGTGTTTAATATTAAAAATGTTGATTGTTATTTTTTCTTTAGATTGAAAATTTCCTGTACGTGACACGAAGGATTATTAAGGACTTTAGTATGGTCCTTGTTGAAAGATAAAAATGAAAGATAAAAAAAGAAAAATCATATACGCGTAACGCCGTCTGTTATTGAAAGAAATCCACCACTCATAATCGTTAATGCCATTTTACTATGAACCAGTATACCAACGTATGTACATCAGGGTGATGAAGGTAGAGGAAGGATTGCTCGGGATTTGATGCCGCGTGTCACCAACCCTTAGGATTAGACGCAATTATTGGAATCACTCTTTGGCAAACCACAACCCGTTTCACACGCTCATAATTCTACTTCAAAGTATACTTACTCTACTACGTGTATTTAAAAACATTACGAAATATGGTTTGACAATTAATTTGAGAATAAATTGTTTATTAAAAAGTGCCTAAATAAATTTAATTTGAAAAATAATAGATTAAAGCGTGATTCTCAAATAATTTAACAAATTTTGGTATAACTGTGTAGAAAAAGGAAACATTTTGTGAATATAATAACACACGAAAATGATTTAAATTAATATATGAAATATTAGAAAATATTTTATTTATATTATTATAATTGTAGTAATAATAATTCTTTTGATTATAAATATGTTGTCTTATAATTGTCATCAAAAATTAACATGAAATTTCGGACAAGTCAGCAATGAAAATTTCAAATCAAATCAATCAAACTCATCGTAAATTGATACTACTCATGAGTATAAAAATTAGGTAACAATTGAATTAATTTTTCTGTCGAATTAAACAGAAATGTGTGTTTTAAGTCTGTGAATTTGATTTGATGAAGGAGAAACATTGAGAAAAGGTTTACGTGAAAAATCCAGTCTCTTTTTCTGTCGTTGCACCTTCTTAGATTCAAGAAACGTGACACTCAGGATTGCCAAGTGATAGTAGGATTATGAAACGACCTCGCTTTGGAAAATACTTCGGCACGTTCGAAAGCTATATACCAATAATGTACATACATTTATACATTTATCTGTGTATGTGTGTATGTGTCTGTGTGTGTTGTATCAACTAGGTATAATTAGGAGCACAAAGCGTGCAAGTAATTTTCTATCCACTTTCGCGAAACTCTACTGCACAATTCGAATGCAATTTTAATTTGTTTGACCTATTACAATTTCTTATTTTTAAAATTCTTCTATTTATTTATTTTATATTTATAAATTATCTGAAGTAATATTATAGAAATGTGTGTAAGAAAAAAAAAGAAACAAAAATCAAATAAAATTACACACATTATACACGCTTATCTATGATATATATATTCAAATTATAATTGACTAATACTTAACGAAGTTTAGATGTTTTGTGTTTTGAATATTAAAAATAAAAATAAAAATGTATGTCTACTCAATGAGAAAAAAGACGCTGAACTATAAAAATTAAGTTGCTGAAGAAGTCCCAATAAAGAAACGAAACATCCAACTTAATTAAATTAAGTTCTACTTCTTTTTTATGTCCGAGTTCCCTGTGACACCTTCTCATTAAGTTTTTAAGATTCTTTAATTAATAAGTATAAATATATATATAAAAATTATTTATAAAACTGAGAAAAGATAAAAAATTGATTATCATTTTGTTATTTAACCAGTTAACTGTGTCGATCATTTTGCAAAGTGCGCCCCAGTGTGTGTCGCGATAATCAAACAATGACGGATATAGTCGTCAAACACTGAGTAAGTGACGCTGTTGAAATATTCGGTCAAAAAGACGACTTTATTTTAGAAAATGAATGAATTTATAAATAATATTTAAACAATGGATCCAACGTAAAGCTATATTTACACATAATTAACGAAAAACTTAAAAAACAAAATCAAATATTTAACAAACAAACAAACAAACAAAATTTTCTTTTTTTTTTCTTTGGTTAGACATCTAGGACATCATCGCAGATGGAGAATCTAATATACTTTGTTTTTTTGGTTATGTCACGTCAAGATTAAAATCAGGATAATCAAATGATCTAGTGTCCAACTCAAATTATCTATAATTTTCATTTGTTTATTTCACTTCGTCCTGAACCCCATAAACATTCTAAACATATTCAAATTTACGAGATATAATTTAGTTTTCGTCAGAATTACTATTTAAATATCAAATTGTATGAACATTTTTACGCATGACGGATATAGCCGGCTAAACACAAAATTCTGCAATTCTTCCATGACGGATATAGTCGTCAAACACACACTTAACTGGTTAAATAATAAAACGATCATTTTTATATCAATATATATATATATATATGAATAAAAAATAATAATAAAAATGTGAAAAGAGAGCGTATCGAGAGAAAGTGAACAGAAAGGCACATAAACAGACATATACGGGTGGTGTCACAGTACCTAACCGCTCGTCACATGCGGCCCCCTTTAGGTGGTAAGGCTTGGGTTTTGGCTTGCTATAACTCCGATAATTATGTTACCAATGCGTCGAAGGACAAAGGACTCTTGAGTGACGTGGATGGCTCGCTAGCTCGCGAAAAGGACCTAGAAGAGAGAGAGAGAGAGAGAGAAAGAGAGAGAGAGAGATGCATGCCTGGTAGTAGTCCAGCTGCCGGTAATCCTCCCTTTGTAATTTGCCTCTATGACCCCCCCTTCCTAACCCCCTCCTCGTCCACCACCTCATACCCTACCAATGGCGCCATTTAGACTTTTTTTCTTCTTCTATTTTACCTTTTTTACTCCCTAAACCTTAAACGAAATAATAATATCTAAAACGAGAATAGAAATAAATAAATGTTCGTTGAGATAAATAATAATTGTTATATTAATATAATA
>NW_014569927.1:71562-75109 GCF_001313835.1 Polistes canadensis
TAATAAAATTACGAGAACAAAAATAATAATAATAATAATTATTAAATTGAATGAATGTTTGTGTTAAATTATGAGAATAAACGTTTGTTTAAATTAGGTTAAATAACAATCTTACGATTAAATTAAAACAAATTAATATAAGAAAAAAAGAAGAATAATGAAAATGAAAATAAAAAAAATTAGGGGGAGGGGAATGAAAATGAAAAGAAATATGGTATGTCCTACGCCAGTGAAAAGGGCGGTTGATGTCACCGTGGCCGTGCCCTACGGATAATAGAGTCCGCGACTTTAATGGACTCGCTAATCCTCTTCCCTGTTTGTCGGTGAGGGTTGCATCAAGGGATGCATTGAAGGGATGCACACGAAGGTAAAAATCGGGGCGGGGTGGTGTGACTGCACGCCGTACGTTTTCGGGCGTGTGCTAGGCTCAAGGAAGATGAAGAAAAACACACACACACAGACACATATACACTAACACAAATACGAACACAGATAGGTTAAGCTAGCTATACCTAGTCAGCCAGTCAGTCCAGTCAGCCGAGTGGTAATGGGGACAGGGAAAGGGAAAGGGAAAGGGAAAGGGAAAGAAGGGCATAGCCTGGTCGTACGCAAAATACGCCCCTCTTTTGCGGTACTCGCGATGATACCTTGATTCCTCGAGTGACGAATTAAGGGGGACCCTTTTTCTTCCCTTCCACCCAAACTTATAATTCGTGCTAGGATAGTAGAGCACCTGTGTTCGTTCAACCAAGTCTATTATTAGTCATTCCTTAAAGATATTATTTGTGATACCCCATAAACGTTATTTTCATTCAACGTATTATTGTACAATGACATTGGACATTAATTTAGGTTTTTTTTTTTTAAAAACAAAAATTATTAAAATATGTTGTGATTCATTATTTTGTTTACTATCCAATGGATTATTTGATTTGATCAGAAAATTCGTACAGATTTTTGATCAGGTCTGTCCTTTTTAATTATTTAATGGCCACTAACTCTTTGGGACACTGATCTGATATATAAAATAGTATATTATTATATATTTATTTTGATATACTTATGTGAGAAATGGATTATGGGAAATACAAAAAAATAAGGACAATAAATCCACACTATCTAAAATACCAATTTGTTTTACTTAACAAGTATGATAAAGATGAGATAATGAATTGATGATTAAAAATTTGAAACTCCCTTTTCTGATATTACACACATTCATTGAAAAATTCGGAATTTATTTAATTCATAAAAAATTCGATAATATGCACGAAGAGAAAAGAAAGTATTAAAAATAAGAAAGAAAAAGGATACAATTTGATTGATGATTCACACATTTTGATGAACAATTAACCTTGTCGACCATGTGGAATGGCGTTAGGTAACCCAGCTTGGATTTGCAATAATTGTCGAAGGTCCGAGGGTAATTGTTTTGAGTATTGCGGTTGTGGTTGTGCCTGGGGTTGATAATTACCCTGAATAGGGCCAGGTTGGTATTGAGGACGAGCCTGAGGTGCATGTCCAGCACCTGCAGGTGGCCTGTATTGTGCTGGTGCAACTGGAATTTGTTTGTAAGATGGTTGCTGTGGTGCCGAACCTAATCGAACTTCTGGCCTATAGGATGCAACTTGAGCTTGATTCTGATAAACTGGCTCCTGTCTTGGTCCATTTGCTAATTGTGGTGGGGGTTGGGCAGGAATGTGTACCAAAGGATCACGAAGTTGTTGGGATGCCAAAAGTTGTTTTATTTGTGCTGGTGCTTGGGAATACGGCCTATAGCTGATCTGTTGTTGTTGTTGTGCATGAGTTTGTCTCTTTTCACGAATATGATCTAAGAATTAAATTGATATTTTTTTTTTGTTTAATTAGAATAATTCGCACGTGACATATAAATTTTTGATTTGAGATAAATATTTGTTATTTTTCTTACCAACTAGATACAATTCTTCGCCTAATAGATCACCGAGAACATCAGCGGTTACGTAAATAGGAAAGATTACCAGTAAAAATATCTATAAAAGTATAGAAAGTTATCTATAGAAATATTATTTAAATACAAAACAAAAAATAGAAAATATTATATAATAATCTAATAAAAACATAAAACAGATTGGAATCTAAATAACATCTAATGGTATCTGATCGTTCAATGAGATCTACAAAACAAACTTACATACACGGACACAACACACAAAAAATTAATTACCAGCAATCTGATTCATAGGCAAACAAAACTTGGATATATCTACAAAAAAAAAAACAAATCCGATCATAAGTGGATACGAGAAATAAACCGGACGTAATTCGATCACGGAAACTAAAGTTTAAGGATTAATTGAACCTAAAGAAGAAAATATATAAACTATGAGAAAATACTTTCACCGTTCACCATGAAAAAAAAAAAATTTATTACGGGGATTTGCTCGAACGATTTAGAAATAAATCGATATGATGAATAAACGTGTTAACATATTTTTCTATGATACAAAATTAATAATAGAAGAACAAATATATAAGATAAAAAATGTGAAAAACTTACGAGAAAATTCATGATGAACGAAAACAAATTGATTTTCTTATTATGCACTTACTATTATGAGATAAGAGTATATTTAGTAAAGAACGGTGTCGTGAAATAAACTGCGAACTCTTAGCCGACTCACTTCTATATGGGCTAGCAACGTTTGCAGAATAACCCAACGAGCAATAGGCCAACCAACCAACCAACCAACCACCACCAGCTTTCACGGTTCGTCGATTCAGAAGGTGGCATTTTTTTCTTTCCTTTTCTTTTCTTTTTTTTTCTATCCGAGATTTTCGAGCTTCGAGTATTATAAGTGGTAAGCAAGCAAGTAAGTTACTTACACGCATAGGTAAGTAACCCCACACCCAACTGGAATCACGTAACTTGGATATGGATCAAGTCAGGAAGTGATCGAATGCCGGCCAACTGAAACAGAAATATTTTCTTATGTTGCTGATCGTTTTAACTATCTCTTTTTCTATCACTCATTCTCACTCACTCACTCACTAACTCACTCCATTTCTCTTTTTATTTTATTTATTTATTTCTATCTTTCTAGTTGACTTTTATTTTTATTGCGTATAGAGAAAAGTATGCGTGTATGTAGGTTCACGACCGAGTTTGTGGCAAAAGAAACATTTCGAGACTGGACTGGATAGGAAGCGTTTCACGTTCACAAAGAGAAAGAGAAAGAGAATGTGAAATTGAGTGAGAGAGAGTGAGAGAGAGAAGGAAAAGTGACCGTTCTGAACTTTTGCGGACTTAAACACGATACTAGAAACGTATCGATTACGATCTATCTTTCAATATAATGTTATGGAAAGAAATGATAAGGAAAATTTAAAAACAAATATGTGTATTTAAATTATTTATTATAATTCACCTATTCCATTTTGTTTTAAAGAAAAATAGAAATTACAAATTAAAATGTGAAAATTTCATTAGTTAAAATATAAGAAAAGTATTTGATTTGAATTACAATTTTTATTCTATAATTTATTTATACTATCTTAAGATTAAATA
>NW_014569927.1:75184-78087 GCF_001313835.1 Polistes canadensis
ATATAAAGAATAAATATATATATATATTTGCAATTATTAGAATTATTAATAAAGTTTAGTTACGTATGTAAACGTTACCTATATTATTATCTAATCTATGTTAATATTAAACAAAAAGAAAACAAATTAGAAATTTACAATAAATTATTATACCAATACATGTTTTTTTCCATTTCATTTTTTTTTTTATTATTAACCCAAACCAGTTTAGATAATCTTACAGTCGCGTGAAAGTTTAGATCAAATTCTTAAATATTAACAAATGATATTAAACATACGTAATCAGAAAAAGCCATAACCACTATTTTCCAGCAATTAAATATAATATTTAAATAGAAAATAAAAGCAAATATAAATGAAAATATTAACTAACACATGTGTGTAACTATCGGTTAATGTATCATGATTCAAACGAGATAGATCTCAATCGATTTATTTATCATGAAATATTTTTAATAATAATTATAATTCGCGTTATTTTCTAACCGGTTTGTGTTCGAACTGAGACACATTTGGTGTCTCTTTCAAAAATTCTTACAGGATCTCCCATTTGACATAATTCTTTAGACATAATTTATCCAAACGCATTTAAATGATTGTACACAAACGCGAAATCAAAAAAAAAAATAACAATAATAATAATAAAAAACAAAAGAACAACGTACGAGACAGTTGTCGTTGATTTTTATTGATTGCAATCTTTATCTTTAAGAAATTTATTTGCAAATTGAACTTTTTATATTTAGAAATGATCAACTTTGATATTACGATAAAGATCTATATATTTAAAGTATATATATAAAAAATTCATTGGGAAAGATTATGCGAATCGAATCTGCACAAATTGTTTTCCTCCTGAGACAATAAATCACCGAGTAAAATTCAACAAAAATTCCAGAGAAAAAATATATTTATTTCTGTTAACACACGCGCAGTGTGTTGCAAATTAAAATAAAAAAAAAAAAATACAAAATAAAAATTCAAACAAAGAATGAAGGATATCTCGAACAATCTTATCCGCCAACTCACGCATATGAACACGTGACACGTGTCTCTTAAAGTACTTTATCATTTTATTGAAAAAAAACATGGGTAATATAATTATAATGATAATAATAATAATAAATCAAAATATATATATATATTTGTATTAAAAAAAATAGATAAAAAAACGAACCACGCACGCACAATTTAATCTCTCGCATTAAAAAAAAAACAAAAACACATACATTTCCATACTCTACTTATCCCCTTTGATATTTGCTATGAAAATTAAATAGGAAATAAAAAAAGAAGTAATTTTATATAACTCAAAAATAATAATAATCTTAATAATAATAATAATAATACTAATACTAATAATAATAATAATAATAATTATAAAAAATAATAAATTATACTGCGATTGTGATAACATTAACGATTTCGCGATACACGCGAACTTCCATTATTTTTTAATTAATATAATAAAGAAAAAAGTAGAAATAAAAAAGAATTACTAGAAAAAAAAAAAAAAAGAGATCCATCAATCGTCTCCTTTTCTTTTTTTTTCTTTTTTTTATCAAACGAACTATTACAATAATTTCTCATCACTCAATTAATTCAGTATTGATTTTCAGTAACAGGACGAACTCCTTGTCCCTGATTATAGCCAGATTGTTCTTGAGGGTATCCCTGATATGGGTTTAAGTGTGCTTGGGTGTACGTGCTAGCTTGACCTTGATAGGCATCACCTTGGCCTTGATATTCAGCAGCTTGGGGTGGAGCACTGGGTTGTTGTTGTTGCTGCTGATGTTGAATCGGTTGCGGTACGTAAGGTTTATCGGGTACGTATCTGATTTGATTTGCAATAATGTTGTAAGGTATTTGTGCTTGATACTTTAAAAGGGCTTGCAAATTATTCGGTAAATTGGTTGAGTATTGGGGAGTAGGTTCTACTGGTGGTTGAGATAATCTTTGATATTGTGGTTGCTGTTGTTGTTGTTGTTGTTGACGAGCATGTGGATGTTGTTGAGGTGCTTGTCTTCGGTGTCTGGGTGGTCCACGGGGTTTCGATCCACGATATTCTGGTCTTGGTGATTGTTCCTGTTGATAACTGGATTGAACTTGCTGTGCTTGGGCTTGTGCAGCTGCCAAATGATCGTATCTGTAATGAAAATCAATTTTCAATTGTATTTAGTTGAACTGTTTGATCGATTGAACGTTTAAGGTATACCTGAATTGTTCAGGAATTGCATTGACGTATGGAATTTGTGCCTGGAATTGAAGCAATTGTTTAATCTGAGCTGGTGCATCATTGTAGGGTCTGTAAGATGGTTGGTTAATTGGTGGGTGAACTGGAGCATGGTGTTGTGGGGGTGGTGGTGGTGGTGGTGCTGATCGTTGGGGTGATGCCAATGCTGTTTGTTCAGCATAATGAGGTTCTGCTTGTGGTTGACGTAATCTTGGTTGTCGGTCGTGTCCATACGATTTCCAATTTACTCTCAATCCTATGTACAACAATAACAAATATATTCTATTGTGATTTTTCTAATAATTTTGTAGAAAATCCAAATAAATTTCTGAGAAATTGTCTATACCACTGGGATCGTTATACTGAAGGGATTTAGATTGTGCAGCCTGATTAGCATCATATGGTCCTCTAATAACTGACTGACTGTGTCCATCTGTAGGTGGTTGAACGTTGAACGTCGAAATTGCACCTTGAGATGGTCCTTGGATTTGGAAATTCGAGTGTCCATCGGTTGCCCCTTGGATTCTAAAATTCGAATTACCATCTGTTGCTCCTTGGATAGTAAAATCTCCTGCACCTAAAGATTCTATAAATAATTAATACATTTAAATGTTAATTGTATATGATAACGTTTTATATTTTCAATTAAATGATTATTCATTTATTTATA
>NW_014569927.1:79136-81046 GCF_001313835.1 Polistes canadensis
ATTTAATATATTTCAAATGAAATCACAAAAATTTGTATTAATAATTGATAATAATATTAAATATCCAAAATATATATATGGGGAAATATTGAGATACTAAAAATAGCATAATAGTTACCACTCTGGTCAGTATATTCAATCCCTTTCTCCTCACTATACTTAAGACCTTGAGATACCCGATTCCCGTCGCTGGCTCCCTGAATTGTAAATTGTGCCAGGCATACCGGAAGGGCAGTCAGTAACAAAACCTGTTCGAACCCAACCAAATAATAAAATCGATTAAAAATCTTCAAACAATTTCAATTATCATAAATTTCATCTGAAATGTGTGCATGTGTGTGTATATTTCCTATACTCTTATTATAATACAATGAATTAAATAAAACAAGAAAAAAAATTCTATCATTTCGTATTATACTTTCGTCTAATTTAACATCAATCCTAATCGATTATCTAACTCTGAGTTTATAAAAGGGAAAATAGTAATAAGATAAAAAAAAAAAACTTGATCGGGTGATTACGCTTGTGCCGGTTTAACATGAGAGTTACGTTGTTGGCTATATCTGTAAGCATGGTTCTCCTTTCTCGTTTCACGACGAGGGAAAGTTTGAAGTCGAGTGTAAGTTACCAGTCGTAAGAAAACTTCTAGTTAGTTTTAATATTAGCCAAGGAAAAGGTAAATCACCTTTGCTATACCTTATCGAGTTGTAACAATATTTTTATGATAAATTAAATAATAAAATTAACGTGAAAGAAAATAAAATATAAAATTACGAAAATAAAATATATATATATATAATAAAAAACAATTATAAAGAATAAAAATGTTAATCATTGAAAAACTTATAAATATATATAAAATAAAAAACAATTATAAAGAACAAAAATGTTAATCATCGAAAATGATTGCAGATATTATTAGCAACAAGTTTAATCGTTCAACTAGAAAGTTAAATTATAAATTGTCTCGATGGAGACACGCCTAACTTATGATTGAACGATAAACAAAAAAAATAAAAAACACCCCATAATCATTCGAGCAGGGGAAAGAATATTTTTTCTTTTTTTCTTTTTTTCACATAAGTACTTACGAAACTCAAATATTCTAGCTGGCTAAACGTTTACGAATAATTAATGGTTGTAAGAAAATTCATTTACAAGGAGAAAAGAAAGGTGTAGAAAGTTATTTTTTTTAATCTCATTAAACCATCATTTTAAACGTAAAATTTTGTTCAAACAAAAAAATCTAATGAACTCCTAATAATATAATAATCATCTAATTAACGTCATTACATTTTGAAAAGAAAAAAAAAGAACAAAATAATAATTAACAAACAAACAAACAAAATGATAGAAAATTATAAACTCTCCAATTTCTTCTTCGCGTAATTAAACACAAATCAAAACGAGTTAAAAAAAAAAACACGTAAGAAAAAAGTGGAAAATTAATGGGGGGGAAAATGGAAGGAAGTAAGAAAATTGAGTTTGTATATGACACACAAATGATCCACACAATTAATCTATAATAATATTATTACTTACGTGTAATTTCATGGTGGAACGTGTAGAAAACAATGGTGGTGTCTATGCGTTCAAAAGGGTGGAGTGTTTCTGAGGCGGGCGCGCGGTCACCAGAAGAATTTTATACCCCGGGTGAATGTAAAAGGGGGCCGAGCATGTAACTCACTCCAATCGGGGATGTGTGATTCTCTCCACCTCCATCTTGCCCATTTTATTCTACACTCGACTTCCCAGTCAGGTATCGAGATATCGATTACAATTTCCTAAGTCAATGTCCTCGCATGATCAACCATTCAAAATATTACTAACAAAATTAATTCTGTAAATTAAATTTACAAATGATAATAATAATTCAATCATAATCATAAATACATAAATAATCATAATTC
>NW_014569927.1:82339-83846 GCF_001313835.1 Polistes canadensis
CTGTTGCGTGTTTTGTGATTTATCTTACCAATTAAAAATATTTCAATTGTATAATTTCTCTTTGGCATATATGTGTGTTACGTTTCTTTTTATTTTATTTTTTTTTTTCTATTCGAAGAAGGAACAATTTGATTCTTTAAAGTATTTATTAAAGATAATCAAATTATCTGTGTTCGTATTAATCTTACAAATAAATATTTAATTGAATAATTAAATCAATATAAATGTTTGTGGCACATGCACCACCTGGTTTCTTTTTTATTTTATTTCATTTATTATTATTAAAATTTTTTTTTTCCTTTTGAAGTAGGAGGAGGAGGAACGAAACTTTCTTCAGTGAAATGGATTATCAAATTTTACAGATTATTATACAATTAAATTACTGCTTTTTGTTATGCAACCAAAAACTTCAATATTTCGTTTGTATTTTGCTTGTCTGATGTGCATTTTTTGAGAGTCACAAAAATTTCGAAGAAAATTTGTATTCTTTTCTCTTTCTTTTTCTTATTTTTTTTTTTTTTTTGCAACACGTTCCGTTCTGTTCCGTTTATTTTTCTTACGATTGGACTCCGTTGGTTCCTTTTTCTTTTCTTTTCTTTTTTTTTCAATAGTAACTCGTTAAAAGAGGCTTATGCGACATAGTTGTTGTACACGGTGAAAGTTTCCTCAATGCAGTTCGAAAGTTTCCGTTCCTGAGGTAATCTCATTTTACGATTTGTGCTACGAATAATATTTCGAAAAAAACTAGAAAAAAAAAACAAAAAAAGAATTATAAATAAAATAAAATAAAATGAGTGGACAAATATTTTTTCGAAGTAGCATAAAAGTTTGGTTTTTTTTCTTTCCTTTTTTTTTTTTTAAATCGATTGAAGTATCGAGATAAGGAAGATAAATGTTAAAGAAATAAAAGTGATAGTTAAGAATAGATAAAGTTGCAATAAAATCATCCTATGGAATGTCGTGTAGATGCGAGGAGTTTCCCCATACGATTCAAAGGTTACAATGCATAATGATGCATAAGATGCATCTATAAACAAACTAGTATGTTGTGTCAACATCGAATACAATTTTATATAATCTACTTGTGTGATCGTGGAAAGTAATAGTTTTATTTTATTTCATCGTAAATTCAATTAATTTTATTATTTGATCATTGATTTTTGTAATTAATTTAAATTGAAAATAAAAAAACAATGAAATAAATAATATAAATGATAAAAAAGTAATTGAATTAGTTTTCTTCGTTCATAAATTTTTTTTATGAAGAAACAAAAAGAAAAAGATACAAAAATTATTCGAATAATCTGAAATTAATAAAATAATTATTAAAAGAAAAATAAGAAAACACAATTATTTGTATTTGAAATACTTTTTATCATTAAAAGTAATAGTTTTATTTTATTTCATCGTAAATTCAATTAATTTTATTATTTGATCATTGATTTTTGTAATTAATTTAGTTTTCTTCGTTTACAAATTTTTGTATGAAGAAACAAAAAGAAAAAGA
>NW_014569927.1:84820-87470 GCF_001313835.1 Polistes canadensis
CACAATTATTCGTATTTGAAATACTTTTTTCCCATTAATATATAATAGAAAATATTTTAATCATAGGATAGAAAATATTATATTCGACAAATAAAATAAAATAAAATAAAAATTGAGTGTGCAGTAAAGTTAAACTTTTCGAATAGAGAGAGAAAAGAAAAAAAACTGGAAAGCGTATCTTTGACAAACAATTATACATTTTGTCGAAGTGTATCTAATGACCACAAAAGCCATTGGCATGTGGTAGACAACAAAACTAGAACAAATTATGGAACACTAGAGTGGCAGAAAAGTCTCCGAGTATTGTTGGTGAACAGTAAAAACGAAAGTGGTAGAATTGCGTGTAAGAAAACTCGTGGGTATGGTGGTATAAACTTATTTGCAAAGACCATGAAGGCCATACGAAAGTAGATCGTTTTACATTATCTTTCATATCCGGAGAAATGTTAACCATTAATAATAATAATAATAATAATAATAATGTATTCTTTTGTTTTCAATTTTTTTTTTTTTTATTTATTTAATACACACAAAATATAAAAAATATATTATTTGTAAAACATTCGAACAAAAATCGTAACATGTTAGAATGTTTGTGTAATTTGAAAAAGTAACACATGGAAATATAATAAGTCGAGTGTTCATTAAAATTTAATTAACGTTCTCGTAACGTCAATCATATGGATTTTTTTTTGTGAAAGTCAAGAAGAAAGAAAAAGAAAAAGAAAAAGAGGGAAGCAAATATTCGAAAGGAATTACGAATCTCGCAAGCGGAAATTATTTTCTGTTTATTTCTTCTTATTCCTTTTTCTCTTTTTTTTTTTTTTTTTAATAATTTCTTTCGAAAAAAAAAGTAAAAAAAGAGAAAAAAAAATATGTGCACGATCACATTTTCCGATGGTAATAAAAAAAAAAAAAGGGAAGAAAATATCGATTAAAAAAAAAATAAAACAAAACAAAAAATATGACATTTAAATCGATGAAAAAAAATAACGAAATAACGAAATAAAAAATGTACGGGATGATCAATGGTGTTGATTTTCCTCGACCGGTTTGGTGTTCTCAATTTCGTCAATGTTATCATCCTTCATGAAATAAATCTTACTTTTGTAATAATATGATCCTTTAGAGTCGTCCGGAATCGGTTTAGGAATGAACAGGGTTTTAGGTCTGTAAGTTATTCTGTTAGCTATGACATCATAGGGTATCTGAGCTTGGTAATGTAACAACTGTTGAATTTCTTGCGGCATGTTCTTGTCGATGACCAATTTAGGTGCCGGTTGAACTGGCATAGTTTCAACCGGTACAGTAATACCAATAATGTGTTGCTGTTGTTGCTGTTGTTGTTGCTGTATTTGTGCCTGTTGTTGCTGAATTTGTTCCTGTTGGTGTTGAAATTGTTCAGTATTTTGTGTATGTTGATCATAATCTGATTTAAAATCAATTCTTTCTTGAGATGATTTAGGTAAACCATCATGATTGTAATCAAAATTCGTAGATGCTGATCTGTTGTCATCGATTGTTTGATATTTCCTAGCAGGTGATTCGTATTGATTGGAATGAGAAATATCAGCACGTGAATTGGTTTGTTTTGTTGGTGATAATTGTTCACTTTGCTGATAAATAAATGAAGATGGGTCAACGTATGGTCGTTGTGGTTGATACGTTTGAAGTATCAATTCTTTAATATGTATTGGTACCGATGCATATGATTTGTATTCCGGTTGTGTTGATACTAAATTGGATATTGGTGTTGGTTGATGATGAGACTGGACCAGACGTTGATGATGTTGTTGACTTGGTGCTGATGGGATTTGCGCTTGAGTTAACGAAGTCTCGGCTCGTTGAGTTCGTTGAGGATTCTCCAGGTGAGTGCGTTGTTGATTGTATGGTGCATAAAATTTCCAATTCACTTTCGAACCTTAAATGTAGGTAATTATTCAATATAATATAATAATCTTTTTTTGAATACAGAAATATAATAATAATACGTTTTATATCAATTATTTTCATTATTTTTTGGTTTATAACACAAATTGTTTTCAATGTTTTAGAATAAAAAATAAAACTAACCGCTTGGATCATCGTAGTTGATTTGTGCAGCTTGAGGAGCACGAACCGAACGAGTTGAGTTATCGGTTTGAGCTAACACCACAGTGCTAGTAGCTAATGTTAAAATAAATACCTAGAAAACAAAGAATAGAAATAACAAATCAATTGTTGAGTCAAATAAAATTGTCAATGAAACAGATTTTATTTAAAAGAAAAAAAAAACATCTCGTTTGTTTCAATAAATGGTTCGAAACACATTGATGAATTTAATTATGATGTTCAAAACAATGGAAGATTATTCATTTAGATTTCTTTCAAGATTTAAAAAAATAACACTGAGCTTGATCGAAAAAAAAAAAACAAACAAAATTGTTTCAACGTTAGATTAAAAACTTGGTCAACCCACTCGAACACGAGAATGATTCTTCCAAAAAAAAAGAATTAGAAATAAAAAAACAATTACAATTTAACAAAAACTCGCTTATTCGAATAAACAACATATGAAACAATCATTTTCCAAAATTGTACTGGTATTCAAATAAATTCAAATAAAAAATCACTTTCAACAAAAATAAAAGAAAAACGAACCATATAATAA
>NW_014569927.1:90300-94966 GCF_001313835.1 Polistes canadensis
CACGTTGAAACTTTTTACTGTCAAAATAAAAAATATATATATATGTATGTGTGAATTCTATGTTCTATGATCTTTTCTTGTTGTTAATGTTATAAAGAAAGGCGTGTACTTTGTTAGATGAATGAATTGTTTCTTTCGTTGAATAAGACTCATTCATAATTTATTATAGTACATTAATTCAATGCAAATGATCAACGATTAACTTAATTATCCTCCCATGTTTTTTCTTCTTCTTCTTCTTCTCATAATTCTATCGAATTAAAATTTCAATAGAGAAAACGGTAAAAATGATTACATTTAATTTCATCTAAACGTGAAAGTGAAATCTAAGAATTCTAATATAAATTATATATATATATATATATATATATATATATATATTACCAAACGCGTAATCTATGGCTTTAAACTTTTAACCATGAAAATATATTAAGACACACAATTTAATAGTTACAAAAATATTCTATCGTAATTTTCTACACATTTAAAATAAATAAATAGATCCGGAATAAGAGTTTACGTGAACTAGTGTATAATGACGAAACCACCATATGACGATGATGATGATGATGATGATGATGATGAAAAAATAGGTGTGCCTGATTTTCATCGTTACAATTCTTAACTATCGATAATTACATATTCCAAACTGTTGTATTTTAAACTTGAAACATTGGCCGTCATTATCTCATAAATGGCGTTTCAAAGGAAACAAACAAAACAAAAAAATCAAACGTTCGCGAATGGAGGAATCGTAAATTGTTACACAAAAAAAACAAAACCTCCTTCATTTTCACTCTTATTACTTTTTTTTTCTATTTTATTTTATTACATCCTAACCTTTCCCAACCAACTCATTCCTGCATACGTTTTATAACACACAAAAGTTAACAAAGAAGATGATTCATTTTCACATAAGTTTCATTCACTTGAGCAATATTTTCATTGAAAATTCATTTCAAATATAATTCAACGAATTATTTCATTGATAATTCAATGATTTATTTATTCAATACTTTGATTAAATATTAAAACAAATTCCAATTATAATTGTCTTGTCAAATTAATATTTTTTTTGTTTGGGGGGGAGGGAGGAGGATTTTATACGTGGATGGGTTAAAAAGTTTTGTGTCTGACATATAATAAAAACAATTTTTTGATTTACTTTACATTGAAATTCGAAACTCTTCTAAACTCGTACAAAACTTTTGTATATTTTTGGTTACTTTTTGTTTTTTTCTTGTTAAACATTCGTCTGAAATATTGTTCGAATGAAATTTAATCAAACGATGAGATAAAAGAAAATAAAAAAAGAACAAATCAATATCTGTTGAAATAATTCAATTTATCGTACAATGAGATCACTCTTCTCTCCTCTCTCTCATTCTTTCCGAATATTTAGTAATTTAAAATAATAAATTGAAATACAATATTGCATATACAAGATATATATTAAATCTAACATGAGCTTGTAGCTCGTAATTGAAATCGGACGTAATTTAATAATCGTATATTTCAAGGAAACAATTCCTTTATTCCTTATCTCGAGAGTACGTTCATATCCGTGACGCAAATTCTTCCTTTCTCCATACATACAAACGTGCTTCCGCTTTGTATAAGTGAAAAACATTTCAAATAATCCAAACTTAAAATAATTATAATATATCACGCGATAATTATTATTTTAATAATTATTATTATGCAATATTATAGAATATTTCTAATGAAAATTAATCAGACCGATCAAAAATTTATTTAACAATCATCCTTTGAATATTTTTATATTTCATTAAACAATACAAATATTTTTATCAACAAAAAATATGTTAAAGAGTATAACCTATCGATTTATGTTAAACAATGAAATAATTAAATTGGTAAGTTTTACGAACAAATGAGAAATGAATCAAAGATAATTCGATAATTAGATACAAGAATGAAACAAACGATTACGAATTTTCACGTTAGTGCTTAAAGGATTCTTCAAAATTAGCCATGAACTTTTATGGTACATTGAACAGGACGCTATCAAAATCATATAATCTAATATTAAGTTTCCGTTTGTCAAACCTTTATCTAATAAAATAAAACAATGTTTCAAAAATACTAATGTAAAACTAGTTTTTTATAACTTAGTTAAAATAAATTCAATATTCACCAAACTAAAAGACAAGGTTGATAAACTAGAACAATCTAATCTAGTCTATAAAATACCTTGTGTATGTGACAAATGCTACATTGGACAAACAAAACTAAAATTAAAGAAAAGACTAGAACAACATAAAAATGATTGCAAATCTATAAATGCTCAAAAAAGTAATATTACTGCGTTAGCCGAACATCATTTTRTAACAGGACACAAATTTAATTTTGATGAGACAGACATTTTAGATAAAGAAGACAATTGGTACAAAAGAAACATAAGCGAAATGTAGCATATAACAAACAACAATACAGTCAACTACAGGACAGATACGAATAATCTAAGCAACATATATAACGAAATATTAAAATTTAATTATCATAATAAGACACATTGATAGAGAACATCATAATATGGATGATACCTAGATTATTAAACACTAATCTAGATAGAATTCAGTATATGATTACATGTGACGAAGTAAGGTTGTTTAGGATTAATTAATTTATTATAATGTACGACTCTAAAATAATATGTATTGACGCGTGAACTAGGTGATCTAGGTAAAAATTTAAAGTTTATTTATTTATTTATTTATTTATTGTAATGTTTATATATCTTTTTAACAAGTCATAATATAAAATAAATTTGTTCATCAAAATTTATTAACTGTCTTCAATTTTCCCTTTGAAACTTTTTTTTTACTTTTACAATCAGTTATTGTGGAAAGCTGGATAATCCGTGTTTTTATTAGAATAACCGTAGTCGATATCACGGAAACGTATATTTCCGATAGATCCGCGTGAAATTGTTCAGCCGAAAGAGTAAAAGGAATATTTAACGAGAGAACGTAGAACGGTGAAAGTCGATTGTGAATATTCCACCATGCATGGAATAATAAAGAATATAATTTAGTATGTTATTACATTCTAAAAAGTAAATTAATAATTTTACTATCATCAAAAATAAGTATGAGAAATGGGATCGATATTTTTTTCTATTTGTATGGAATTAAACGTTTAATCGTAAATCCATCTCAAAGTTTCATCATTCTTACAATCACTTAAAAGGATACCTGCTATAAGATTAATTTCAAAGATCGAGATCGAAACATTGATTTCGCCACGATTAGAGGATACGACGTACGAGGAGAATGTACTTACGCAAACATTCCATTTCGAGATACATCTCTTATACAAAAGAACAAGAACAAATTTTTCTTTCCTGCGTACAGCATTCAAAAGTTTGCATAGAACCGTAAAAGCTGAAAAAAATAAATGTGTTCAATAATTTTTCAATCAAAATCAATATAAGTTATATATTTCATTGGTTTTTAATATAATTCAAATACAATATAGATATTTTATATAATCAAAATACAATAATGTTTTTTCCTATTTTTAAGCAAAGCAAAGAAAATAATACAATCGTTCTTAACGAGTAAACTCATTTAATTAATAATTACAACAAAATATCTATATTAGATTATTAATTGTTGTTTGCTTTTAAATGTATATAGATTGTATATCAAATTTAATTACACTTTAACTTTGTATAAATTGCTAGTTATTAAAAGTAACTAGGAAATAATAAAGTTTCAAATATATATTGAATTTCTAGTAACATGCTTAACCCGATATCGTTAATAGTAGGGCTCTACTTTTATCTTACCGACCCAGCTCTGATGAAAGCTTACCATCTGAGCACCCAAAAGTAGAAAACTAGCAGCAGAATAAAAATATTAGTGCTATTATTAGCATATTAATAGTTTATATATCTTTAAAAATTGCACGCTTCTCGAATAATTATTTTAAGAGTTATTGATAAATTAAAATCTTCTTGATTGGTAAAGTAAAGCTACCGACCGTGCTCTGATGGTAGCTTACCATCTAAGCTTCCAACATTAAAAACGTAGCCGCAGACTAAAATTAATTAGTGCTATGAATAGCATTTTAATTGATTATATATCCTTCATAATAACACGCTTCTCAAATAATTATTTTAAAAGTTACTGATAATTGAAAATCTTTTCGATCGGTAAGGTAGAGCTACCGACCGTGCTCTGATGGTAGCTTACCATTTAGGCTACCGCCAGTAAAAAAATTTCAAGCAACAAAGCGAACAATTAAGTATAATTATTACTAAGTTTAATTCTTAGGGATGTTTTTTTTTGGACAGGTTTAAATTAGATGAACAATCTATTTATCCGTTTAACGTTTCGTCCCTATATTTGGGACTTCCTCAGCAATTTATAGAGTGTCCTACAAATAACTCTAGTCACAATTTTTCAAGTACTTGCGATAATCTGACAAAAAAATACATTAAACCAAAGTTGATGTGTTTTTAATTGACTATACATGGCAATAAAAAAATGATCGAAAAAAGTTTCTTTTTTATTGTTTTTTAAGGCTACATTTATTTTTTTAAATAGTACCTAGTATTTTTGACTTACCAATACATTTTCTACAAGTTAATATTAAACTGCGATTTGCTCCCGTGGGAATATACTTTTCATATTTTTTA
>NW_014569927.1:96094-114010 GCF_001313835.1 Polistes canadensis
CCCCCGGCAATGTTAACAATGCCTGGCCTTAGGCATTATTCACATTGCCTAATTCGCCAATTTTTCTTTGCCATTTTTCGAACCTTTGCGAATTGATTTATAACTCAAATTTATACTCTACTTGTAGCTAAAAGAGTGCACTTTAATTTAATATAAAAATCATTAAATTCTATTTGCAATAAGTATAAAAAATATTTGCTAAAACTTTTCAAAGAGTTGGCAAAGTAGGAAATAAATTGCAGCATGGCATTCTTTGCTATTTTATGAACTTTTGCAGATTGATTTATACCATAAATTTGTATTCTACGTGTAGATAAAAGAGTGCACTTTAATTTAACATAAGTTTTATTAAAATCTATTTGCAAAACGTATAAAAAATATTTGCCGAAACTTTTCAAAGAAATTGCAAAGATGCACAACTTACAGCAGTGCATTCTCTGACATTTTCTGCACTTTACATTTGATTTTTATAACTCWAMWWWGTAYTCTACGYKTAGATAAAAGAGTGTACTTTAATTTAATATAAGTTTTATTAAAATTAATTTGCTAAAAGTATAAAAAATATTTACTTGAACTTCTCAACAAAATTGCAAAGATGCACAATTTACAGCATTGCCTTCTCTGACATTTTCTGCACTTTACATTTGATTTTCATAACTCTACAAAGAATTCCACATGTAGAAAAAAGAGTGTACTTTAATTTAATATAAAATTCATTAGAATCCATTTGCCAAAAGTGTAAAAAATATTTACCAAAACTTTTCCAAAAAATTGCAAAGATGCACAATTTACAGCATTGCATTCTCTGATATTTCCTGAACTTCACATGCTAAATTTATAACTCGATATAGTATTCCACGCGTAGACAAAAGAGTGCACTTTAATTTAATATAAAAATCATGAAGATCCCCTTTGCTATAAGTATAAAAAATATTAAAAGTATATTCCCACGGGAGCAAATCGCAGTTTAATATTAACATGTAGAAAATGTATTGGTAAGTCAAAATTACTAAGTATCTATTTAAAAAAATAAATGTAACCTTAAAAAACAATAAAAAATAAATTTTTTTCGATCATTTTTTTATTGCCATGTATAGTCAATGAAAAACACATCAACTTTGGTTTAATGTATTTTTTTGTCAGATTATCGCAAGTACTTGAAAAATTGTTACTAGAGTTATTTCATCTAATTTAAACCTGTCCAAAAAAAAACATCCCTAAGAATTAAACTTAGTAATAATATTAAAAAATTTTGGATAAGAAAAAAAATTTATTATATTAACATTAAGTATAATATATATATACAATTCATATGCTATTAAAAGCACTTATTAATTTTATTCTGCGATAAGTTTTTTTTACTGTCGTTAATTCTGATGTTAAGTTACCATCAGATCTCAGTCGGTAAGATAAAGGTAGAGCACTACTATTACCAATTTCGGCTTAGCCATGTTACTAGAAATTCAATATATTTGAAACTTTCTTAGTTCCTAGTAACTTTTAATAGGAAGTACTGTACACATTGTCAATGTGTAATTAAATTGTATATACATTCTATATACATTTAAAAAAGCAAACAACAATTAAAAATCTAATATAGATATTTTGTGTTAATTAATAATTAAAGGAGTTTACTCGTTATGAACGATTGTCTTGGAACAGGTACAAGATAAAGATTTATTAGATTAAACAAAAAAAAACGATATCAAATTGGAGCAAAAAAAATCGGAGGAAGACGAACAAACAAAAAATGTACAATTGATTGAAAATAAAAAACAATAAAAATTTTCATTGCTTTGCTCAGAAATAGGAAAAAACATTATTGTATTTTCAATTATTAATAACTAATTAAATATATAATCAATAAAGTAAACAATTATATGGATCTTAAATGTGCAATTAGTAAAGAATTTAGCAGTACTTATTTATTTTTGTCTGCTGTTGTGATTTTATTCCAATTTTTGTATGCTGATGCACTCTCGGTGCATCGTCGAAGGGGCAGGAGATGCAAAGTGCATGTTGGCGGAGTATCAAGGTCTTTTAGGGGTACGAGATCGGATCTGGTATATAAAACGACGAGTTTCACTTATTCTGCGATCACTCCTATTCTTCTCTCCTTCCATCAAAGTTTCAACATGTTCGTTGTTCAAACTCTCGTAAGTTACTTCCTATATATTATAATGCATACTATTTAAAAAAAAAAAACATGTCTATTATGTAATATAAATAATACATGTGTATAAATATTAAAAAATTATAAATTTTTTCTTTTCTGTTCATTACGTTTAGATATCATTGGCATATTTTGCTGTATTGACAAGATGTCAATATCAACGGGAACACCAACAAGCAGCGATTTTAAGCGATGCGAGATATTTATCAGGTGACGGGACATTTGGTGCAGCCTACACCCAAGAAGATGGTGTTGAATTTAAAGAAGAAAGTGACGTTAACGGTGACCGTCGGGGATCCTATTCTTACGTCGACCCAACTGGACAAAGGCGTACAGTAACTTACACAGCTGGAAAGAATGGTTTTCAGGTAAGACCCACACCCCCTACGACTACGATTAAACATTTAAGCAAAACGAAACAGAAAATAATACAAATATAATGCATTATTATTTGGTAATAGGCAAGTGGCGATCATATTCCTGTTCCACCAGCACAAATACCACCGCAACCTGAGTACGTGCCATTACCAGAGTATAATCCTCCTGACTATAAACCACCAGCAGCACAAGTACCAGCTTATAGGACTCCTCCATCTCCCCCACCACCAGTTTATAGGCCAGCTCCTCCAACCAGCCAGTATCAAACACGAGCTGAACCGGAATACGACCCACGAGCCGTCTATCAAGCCCACCAACCCCAACCCCAATATCAATATCGTCCACAGACACGATACACATCACCGGAAATCCAATCTATACCCTCGTTTAACCCCCGACCACAGTATCAACCTACCCCAGGAGCACCTATTCAAAGATACAACGATATTACAACCCCACCATCAGCCAATAGATTCTATCCGCCCGGTAAACTTAGTTTCAACAGGACACCCGATGGATTTTCTTACACATTTAGCAAAAGTTAGAAAAGAGAACAAACCTAATTCTAATTAAAAATTACTAACAATAAGTCTAAATACTTGAATAGTTTTATTATGCACAAATGTATCGTAGAGAGAGTCAGTCGAGTGCAACAACAACAACAACGACCTTGATACATGATCTTAAACTGATTAAGAAAAATCTACTTTATTACCGAGAATATTATATAATCTACTTATTTTATTCATACGCGGATTTTTTTTTCGAAATCTTCAGAGACCACGCCCCGTATTTCCTAGGATTACCATTCTCTCTCTCTCTCTCTCTCTCTCTCATCAGGTCAAACTCACTTTCATCCTGTAACCTTTTACCAAGATTTCGTAATGAACTACTTACACTCCTGGGAACTTTGTGATCCTAACGCGTTTATGTTCATCTACAAATACATTGCTACAGTGCACGATGTATCACGATGCTTGTCCAACATTCCTAATCCAAATGTTATTCGAATAAATCACATGGTACTTTGTACAAAAATGTAATATTATGTAATTTCCTTTAGATTGAATGTATCTAATGAAAATAATAATGAAATTGAAAAAGAGATGAAACTTGGAATGTTATTAAAATACCAAAGAATTCTATTAAGACATCTAAATTTTCAACCTGACGAATGATAAACGTTTTTAATCTTGTTTCAATATCTAATATCATTTTTATCTCGATCTAAAATAATAGATCAAGTAAAGGACACATGTGAGACACCGTTAGAAACTAGCGGAAGGAAAGTGAGAAATCATTTGTTGACTCATGAATACTAATCAGGGTCACGTTTAACATATAATGCGTTAAGTGCAAATCTCGGAATAACATGAAACTTTCTTATGGGGGGGGGGGAGGAGAGGGGAATAAATAAATTTAATAATTATTATCATTTTCCTTTTATGTGTGATTTCAATCTACCCACGTACTTTAAGAATATATATATATATATATTTCTTAAAATGAAGTTCTGAAAAAAAGAAATAATTTTCAAAAACTATAATTGATATTTGAAAAATGTAAATTTGAATTTAAACCGAGTCACGTTTGGATTATTTTATTATTTAAAAAAAATATACATAACAAAAATGCAATGTTAACATTTTATATTATTCTATATGAAAAAATGAAATATTTTTAAATCAATTGATTAAAAAACAAAATTGTTAATATGAATTTGATTAATATAATATTAATAATATTCAAATCCCAAAATAATTTATATGGTTTTTTTAAAATATATAAATGTGACCCTGATAAAAAAAAAAAACAATGAGAATATATTGTTATCTTAAAAACTGGGAAGAAGAAACCAATAAGAAATGAAACGACGAGTGTTATAGTGACGAAGGAGATTGGAAAAATATTTAAGTACTTATGACAAGAAGAGGGGTGCGGCTTGTGGGCAAGGTGAACCACCTCCTTCAGAGAAACAGGAACTCGGTAGTTCTCAGTTAGGTGGGCCGAAAAGAAATGCATACCATAACAACACATACGAATCTATACGTGTACGTGTACGTGTACGTTCATTCGTTGTCACGTTGCAGATCGTCGTGGGAAATTTTTATCACATTTCACTTATTAAATATATTTTTTCTTTTTACTCGATTTAAAATTGTCGTCGTCCTTGCGAACAAGTTTTGCTGAAAAAAAAAAAAAAAAAAAAGAAAAAAAAAAGAAAAACCAATAACGAAAGGAGAAAGCATCGAAAAAAAAAAACACCGTAAAAAAAAGCAGAAAAAAAAAAATAAAAAGAATTTGACGTTACTTTTAATCGCGTTTTTTTATTTTACAAAGGTATATTTTGAGAGTATACATTTCGTGTCATTTGTTTATTAATTATATCTGAATTTCTGTATTATTAGTTTGCGCGTGACATCGATGTTATTAAAAAGAAAAAAAGAAATGAAAAAAAAAAAAAACGTACTCCTATACGAGACAATTGTTATTATCTTTTTTTCTTTTTTTCTTTCTAATAACCAATGACGCGTTGCGTAGATGAAATTCAGTTAGCTTTTCACTCTGTGTTTTAAAAGACAAAATTTAAAAAAGAAAAAAAAAATATTTAGAAAAAAACAAATATTTAGAAAAAAAAAAAAAATAATTATAAAAAGAATGCTCAAGAGAAAATTAATTTAGAAGATTTTCAGTAAGAAATAAAACGTTAGTTTAATGAAAGAAAATAAAAGTATTATTCAAAAAACAATTATAGGGAGAGAGAGAGAGAGAGAGAGAGAAAAGAAAATGTGATAAAATAAATTTAAATACAATAATTCGTGCATATAAGAAATGAAAAATTATTTAACTATATAATAGGGGCTCGAAATTTGTCAATTCGCAACACACGCATATACAAACACTTAAATATTTATACCTATTTTAATTATTTTTTTTCGAAATTTTTAAGTATTTGATAATTCAAAATCAAGATCATTTAAAAGCCTTTACAAATTCGTATTTGATGTTTTGTTTTGTTTTTTTTTTTTCAACGAATCACAATGAGAATGCCTTTATAATTATTCCAAATAATTATACAGGCACAATTTGTTCAAATTCGTCGTAGAATAAAATAAAACAAATTGTAAATGATGCGACGATGTCAGGGAGGCACAATAATATAATTTCAATATTATTAATCATTTGTTTATATCCGATGATTAATAATTTAAAAAGAAAAGAAAAAAAAGAAAATCGAATAAAATCTTTCAAAGAAGAAATTAATTGAAAAATGTTGAAATTATATTAAATTATTGTCCTCGTGACAAGATTTCATTTATTATTTCTCCTTAGAATGTAAAAATTATGCTTAGAAATTATTCAATATGTATAGACCAATGATAGCGAATCCCATAACTCACGGGGGTAAAGTATACGAAAGTACACGACGACCCGTAAATATTCTATAATTTTAATTAACTTGGTTTAAACTATTTTATTAATGATTATTATTATTAAGAAATAAATTTGTTAATAAATGGGTGAATTTGTTTGTTTGTTGAAAAGTCTTAAGTTAATATAAAAACAAAAGTTTTTTGTTATTGTTAATATGAAGACTCAAAACTTTTCTCTATCCACCCACCCACTCACGTATTTATTTCCCATACAGAACAAATTATTTATAAAGAAAAATAAAAAATAAATTACTAAATCATTACCGCTAAATCGTTAAAAACTAAAAACAATTTTGATTAAATTATTATATTTACTTATGTGTATACTTTAAACATTAAAAACAGAATTTTTATCTGCCAACTCTTGTAAATATATAAAATTTTCTTACTATCTCGTTTTATAGTAAAAACAATAAAAAAAAAAAAGTAAGAAGCAGAAAAAGATTCGCCATAGATGCATTAGATACAAATTCAAAGATCGAATAAAAAATGACAATTTTGTGAACTACGATTTATACACTTTCGTTAAAATATTAAACAATTGAAATTTCGATCTGTCTCCTTTATAATATTCCCATATTAAGTACACGGTCGTGTAAGCCATTTGTCTCGTGGTTTAATTAAACAATTAAAATCAATAAACAATAGGATTAAAAAAAAAAAACAACAATGATATAAATATTTTCATATTATTCTCAATCACTTCCTTCGTAATAACTCCGGACACATGTTGTTGATCGAGATCAAATTTATTTGGAAAAAAAAAAATGAAACAAATATTTATGATTTAAAAATCGATCGATCGGAAGTAGCAGTTCGTAAAAAAAAAAAAAATAATAACAATCCACCAATTAAAAAGATTAAAAGTACAAATTATTTTTTAAGAAACGATAGAAAATGTATTAATATTAAAAAGAATATTTTCTAAAATGAAGAAAAATAAAAGAAACAAAATACTAGATTAAACAAAACACGCGCAAAGAGTATATTACTCGCAAGGAACAGCACTGAGTTTAACGGACCGGTAATGAGTTTTTTTAAAAGCTGATGATACTGCAATAATAATAGCTGAGGATGATAGCGAGAAGCTTATTTTACGTAGAGAGGAACGTAGAACTATTTTAAGAAATTACATTTAAATACCGATGCAATAGCAATAACTCCCAACGTGTCGATATATCGCGTTAGTATCTAAATATTATCAATATTATTATCATTATCATTATTATTATTATTATTATTATTATTATTAATATTATTACTGTAATTGTTATAATTATTAATATTATTATATTTATAATTATTACTGCTACTAATTATTTTCTCAAATTCATACTTCAAACTTCAATATCATCATCCCGCGTACAACGGATTTAGTTGTTGTTTATAAGAGCACAAATTAAAATGAAATAATTGTAAGTTGAAAAATATTTTCAAAATATTTGTTCATCAAAATAAGAAGATAATAAAGCATAGCGACAAAAAAATTGCCTCGATTGAACAAACGTTCGCGTTTGCTTGTTCATATTCGTAATTAAAAGATTGTTTTGTATATATTTATATATATGTCCTGTATATTATATGAATGCATGGTGTATGTGTGTGTTGTGTAGTATGGTGTATGTTGATGTGTGCATGGTATATGTATATATATATATAAATGTATATACCATTATAATTACAATAACGCATGACAAATTTATGCACGAGTTCTGGTCGAGATTCAATGGAGTACTTGTACTATGGTAAGACACGGATCGACGATAAAACGACATGATGAGGCGGTGTAGTTCTAGCTGCATATACCCGAGGCATCAACCAGACCACGAGCAATCAGTTCAGCTGTTGCCGGGTCACTTCCTTGTTTTCCACTAGAATGTTGTTGAGTTTGTTGGCTACCGTGTGGTTCAAAATGAGAGCGAACGTGAAACATGAATTCGGCTTTATCCGTGAAATCCGTGCGACACATCAAACAAAAGTGCCTTTCCGATGAGTATGGCTGTGGCGGCGGAACCGAGGCAGGAAAATAAGGGGCTGCGTGTTGCGGTGGTACTGGGGAAGATTCCAAATGTGACCTACAACGAGAAAGAAAATTGTCAAAGATGTTAGGAATATTATAGAGAAGTTGTTTCATTGTTTTTAGGTTTTCAAGAATCCTACCGAGCATGTTGCATCCATTCCTCTCGCGTGCTTAACGCTCTGCCGCATAATTCGCAAGCCCAACTAACAGGTTCTTCTTTTAATTTATGAACAGTGTCTTGACGAGGTGGTTGCTGTTGTTGTTGTTGTTGTTGCTGTTGCGACGCTTGCTGCTGTTGTTGCTGTTGTTGCTGCTGCTGTTGCTGTTGTTGATCCGTACTAGGTGCCGTAGGGGTAGACAATGGTGTAACTCCAGGCCTATGTCTAAGCTTGTTCATATGTATCACCAATTTGTCTCTACGAGCGAACGCTTTACCTACAAATATATATCCCATTCTCGCAATAAAATTGTAAACTGGTGTATCTATGTGATAGGGATGAAGATAAATGTCATTATTTGAAGGTACTAACCGCAAACCTCGCAGGAATAGGGCTTTTCTCCGGTATGTATGCGCATATGAATGACCAATTTATCCTTACGAGCCAGACCTTTTCCACATACGGTACATGCGAATGCTTTTGTATTGGGTTCACCGGTATTGGTGGCTTTGGATACCGATCCTGGACGTATTCCTACGTTATTGGTCGTTCGAAGCGGTTGATTGATCGAGGGGGCTCGTGAACTTGGAAATTGTTGTTCTGTTGAGCCAGGAAATGCTGGCATCACTCCACCTGGTCTCATCACTGCCGAGTAATCAGGTGACCTATTTAAATCAAATACAAATAATTATAGCAATGGTTCATCCAATATGATTTATGATTAAATTCATGTTTAAAAAACTATGAAGCTAAGCTTTACCAAGTGCCAATAGAACGAAGAACACGAACACCGTCGTCGTATCCGAGACCATCGTCAGGTAAAGTGAATGTAGGATTAGGAACCTGTGGGTTAGTAGGTGGACCAGGACCTGTCAGTCTCGCCTGGGCGGCTTGTTGTGCCATGTGTTGCTGGACTGCAGCATGGGCTTCCACGTAAGCCGTTCTTTGCTGTTGTGCACCGTTTGACATCTTGTCTTTGTCGTTAGTCTGCGAAATGAGATGTTTTGCATCAGAATTAAAAAATCAAATCGTCAAATTTATATTATTTATTTTAGGAAAAGAAACAAAATGTTTCATCGAAAAATTGATCGCAATGACATTTTTTTTTGTATCAAAATTATTCTAGAAGAACAAATAAATGTGTTGATTAAATAAAAAAAAAAATTCAAATAAAAAGGAATCATCGTTTTAAGATCTGCCTCGACGATTCGAATACTACTCGTATTTATCAGAATAATTTGTAATAAATCCTGATGAAATACGAGCGATAAAACGTCCATAGGGATTAATAAACAATATATTCAACGAAATGAAATTTTACGACGTTTAAAAAATCCCGCGCAGAGACGACGATAGACGTAATACGTGAATCACTTTAATCTTTACGAGCTATTTTAAACATCGATAATTCCAAAAATATAATATACAGAGAAACTCGAGAACGAAAAATATAATGAATTTAGTATTTATTTATACTTCTTCTTCTCTCTCTCCTTGATTGTTAATATTTTTATATCTTAAAAAATAATAAAATTATTTATGCACAAATGATGATATTTCTCTTTAAATTAAAAATTATACTATTCGATCACGTGGCCTTTTTTAATTGTTGCACGTGCAATTAATAAAAATAATATAATCCGCGTATCGAATAAAAATCAAAATAAATCTCACAGTGTATTTTTATAATTTGTATATTAATGGAAAAATAAATTGGAAAAAAGGATAAATTTGTTAATTGTAAAAAAGAAAAAGATGAAAAATATAAAAGGAAAAATATGTTTTCTATCTTTCTCACGGATCGATAAGAGGTTTTAGCTGAGAAAAAGTCAAGAACCGCGTTGGTAGTTGTCCCGATATATTATATACACGATGGGCTTGCTTGCTTGCTTGCTTTGCTTGTGTACGCCGTCAAGGTCCTCGGGAAAAGAACGATGACCGAAAAGAAAGACATGGGGAAGGAGGTGAAGGAGGTGAAGAGAGCGAGAACGTACACAGGGTCAAACATTTTTCCGTGCCTCTCTTTCGGGGACAAGTTCAAACTTATTTCATCGTTCCAAATCTACGAATTGTGATATTTGACATTAAATAAATATTTAAAAAAAAAAAAGACTAAAACTTTTTATTAGATAAATTAATCAAGTTTTTTTTTTCTAATTACTGTGTATTTAATAATATAATTGATGATTGTGTAGTTAAAATACACATTACTAGATCGATAAAAAGGAATGATTAATTATGAATGATTTTGGTAACTATTTTTTGTTCCTAGATTATCACGATTAATCTGTAATTTATTATAAAAAAAAAAAAAAAAAAGTATGAAACAATAAGGAAATTTTGGTCGTTCAATTAACAAAATGATTTGTTTTTCAAATTAATACTTAAAAATCTGAATAAATTATTCATTGATCGATTAAGATGCATATTTTGTTTAATTTGGAAAAAGGAATACTAATGCAATTATTCATTTTTAGATTTTAAATCATTCTATTCTTTAATTATCCAAAAGTTACGTAATTTCAAAATAGAAAAATTAAATACGATTGATTTAAATAATTTAAAAAAAAAACATTTATACTAACATCGATCATAAATAAATACAAAACTTATCAATAAGAATTGTTGAAATGATTCTATTCCTAGAAACAACACCGTTCCTAATGCAGCCAACATTGGATGATTGCATGATTGCATGATATATAAAATGATAGAAAAAAAAAGATACTAACGATAGCGTAGTAAGAAAAAATTTAGATGATCCAGTAGTCAGCGATATCCAAATTACAAGATGTTGGTTGTATCGAGGCCAAAGATCAAGATGAAAATTTCTTGCAAATCCAAAATCGATGATAGTAAAACGTAATCCTGACGCGGCACATTGAGAAAAATACACTTCTTCTTCAAATCTTTTTCATTCCTTTCCGAATAACGAACGAACGAACGAAGGAAAATTCGAATCCGGTGTAACCGAGACTCACATGGTTGAAGATTAACTGAATCAAATTCACGAGAAACAATGACAATGATGACGATGACTATACTTGGAAACGAATATTTTTTTCGATGAAGTATCCAAAAAAAGAAAAAAGAAAAAGAAAAGAAAAGAAAAGGGGGTCGGTGATGAGGGTGATGTGTTTGTCCTGTGGGGCGGGGGGGGGGGGGGCTATAGAAGGAAAGAATTTATCAGGAATAGAAAAATTTCGATGAATTTTTCCTATTCGTACCTTGAACTTGAAAAAGCAAAAGAAAGAGAAAGACAGAGAGAGAGAGAGAGAGAGAGAAAGGGTAACAGAGAGAAAAAGAGAGAAAGAAAGAAAGAAAGAAAGAAAGAAAGAAAGAGAGAGAAAGGAGTATAGAAGAGGAGTAACCAGCAGCCGACGACGACACTGTTGGAGGGAACCGGACCCTTCTTTCCGCGACGCGACGAAAGAATCTCTCTTGCGACGACGTTACGAGAGGGAAAGAGGGCTGGCTTCCGAAAGATCGTACCGCGCGCTGAGCTGCCCGCCGATTCCAGGCGCGGGAGGATGCAAGGACAAAGAGACGAAAAAACCGACTGGCTCTTCCACCCCGACCACCCGTCCAACCCCCCCACCGCCAACGGCGCGTCGTCGTCGCTAGACTCTACTATGGAAAGAGAAAGAGAAAGAGAAACACCGACAAACCTCTTCAAGAGTAACAGAGATAGACGGATATCACCAACCCAACCAACCGGCCAACCAACCAACCTAACAGAGTGAAAGAGAGAAAGAGAAACGTATAACCATAGCACACATCCAAAATAAAACGGAGAGAGATAGCTAACTCCCCCCCCCATAAAAGAGAATGAGAGAAATGTATACACGTAGACACATCCAAAATAAGAGAAAGAAAGAGAGGGAAGGTATAACACGTAGCCCACATACAAAATGAGAGAGAGGATATATGTATACGTAGTACACAATAAAATAAAAGGAAGAGAGAGAGAGAGAGAGAGAGAGAGAGTAAGGTAGCAGACGAAAGAGAAGGGGAAGATGCCGGGTGACACACGGATGCAGCCGCGTAACGATATCGAATGGGGGGAAGGTCCCCGTTCGGAATGCACCCCACTAAAGAGTAAGTGAGAGAGAGAGAGAGAGAGAGAGAGAGAGAATGAGAGAAAGAGTGAGTGAGAAACGCGCCTGCGTCGCACGCCACGTCTAGCTTCTGCGTGAGTATGTATGTGTGATGCGTTAATGCATGTGTATACGTTAAGCTGCGTGAGTGAAGCAAAGAACTTATGGGTGGCCACGCATGCATGCATGCATATACGTACGTACGTGCGCGCGTGCGTGCGTACGCTCTGCATTGCTTTCTTTCTATTTTTTTTTTTTTCTTTTTCTTCTATACATAAGTACATATGATATATATGTATGTACATTTATATATATATATATTTGTGTGTACATGTGTTTACGCATGTGTTTAGTCCTTCACGTTTCCTGTCAAGCATTTTACTTGCACTTTCTGCATTTCCCCAGGACAGCAGCTTTGCGGTTCTTCCAACGGGATTTCTTTACCTATCATCTATGCATGCTTATGTATATATACGTGTGTATATATGCATGTGCACGTGCATGGATGTATGTATGAATAAGTAAACGCATGAACGAATGTGAAGTCATAGAAGAGAGATAAAGAAAGAAAGAAATGGGAAATGACGGATCTGTTGGTTGTCACAGAATGAAAGGGCTGACTATGACGACGATGATGACGAAGACGAAGACGAAGACGAAGGATCAGTAGCGTCTCGTTGTCGTCGCGGTGCGTCGGCCCGTTGACCTTGACACTGACATTGAGAGAGGGAGTAAGAGAAGGGCGAGAGAAAGGGAGACTCGACGAACGTTTTCCTCTCATAGGGACGACGACGACGACAACGACAATGACGGCGACGTGGTGGATTGTTAGCACAGACAGACGGACAGACACTGTGACATGAAATAGAAAAAGAGATAGATAATATGAAAGGGAGACAGAATATGGGTAGGAGAGGTCTGGATGATCTTTCCTTCTATTCTTTTTCTTTCTTTATTACTCCTGTTGTTAGACGACTCTTATACACGCATTTACGAGCGAGGCCGACCGATCGCGAGCAATCCGGGCTATCCCTGGAATCGAAACAGGTTTTCGAAGGGTCGAGAAAGAGAAAAATAGCGAGCTGAGCGAGCGAGCGAGCGAGTGAGCGAGTGAGTAAATAAATGTGTGTGAAAGAGAGAGAAAATACAGGGCCGCGGCATAGCCAGTTAGCCAGGCCTCCTTTCTCGCTGCACCTGTGCCCGGGAGAAATCGGACGACCAAACTAGAAAGAGAGAGAAAGATAGACCCGTCTGAGGGTGTCAGGGAGAGAGTACGCCGATCGGAAGATGCTCGGAACGGAGTAGACGAAAAGAGGGAGAGGATGCACGGAGATCTGTCTGTTCGGCCCGCCCGGGAACCGACCGTATTTTAAACGCTTTCCAACCAAAAGAGATCAAAGGAACGATCAAATATGCATTTATATATATATATATATATATATAGAAATGTTTAACCGTGAATTAAATACATTTGAGAATTTCGTCACGAAGATTTCAACTTCACCGATCAAATGTGTGTATTACAAAGAAATATTTCAAGCCTGGAACGAATTTTTTGGAGGGGACTTTTTTTTTTTTTTTGAATTTTTCGTTTCTTTTTTTACAATCCACGTATCTATGATCCGAGAAAACGAGCTAAGTATACTCATATAAACTCTGACCGATGTGTCCGTTTGAAACGCACATGTTGGTCTAGCCAACACCGACAAAGATAAAGTATAAATACTGTAACAGACATGGCGAGGGGAGATGAGGGAAAGGATGGATGGATGGATGGATGGGTAGGGTAAAAGGGGGAAGAGAAGGCAAAGGTGGAGGAGTAGAAGGGAGAAAGAGGAACGTAGACAACGACGAGCCGAAGGAGAGACTTTCGCTTTCCGTACACGACGTAGCCTAGCAGAGTCCACGGCCGATCAATAGCGCCGCGACGACGGTTAACTCTCCCTCCCCTTCACCCTCCCTTCGTCATCCAACTCACCTCCCCCCCCCTTCCTGCGTGTATCCAACAACCTACCTATCTACCGACCGACCACCCACCCACCCAGAAATCTCACGCGTTTGTGTGAGGGTGGAATTATTGAGATCCTGCTTGGTCGAACGATAGAACGAAAACGAGGGTGTTCTTCTGTGAGGAGGGCAAAGAGGGAAAGAATCAAGGACCTCCGGCTACCGATCGCATAAGCGGCCCTCTTTTGCGCCCTTGCACTCTTCCTCCTCCTCCTTCTACTCCTACTCCTACTCCTCCACTTCCTCCTCATCTCCCTCATCCCAACACAACATCACCAACTCATTCCTCACCTCTTTCCTTCAACTTCTCCCACCACAACTCAATCCGACTTCCACGTTTTCTGCATAGGTGCGAGGACACAGCAGCAGCATGTCCCACAACACCACAATCATCACCACAACCACCACTATTACCACGAGAGAGAGAGAAAGAGAGAAAGAGAGACAGCTTTTCTTTTTACGAGTTTAAACTGGAGGATTTTGTATTCTCCTCATTCTTTACAAGCTGCTTTTCCAATGCATTTCAATAATAAAACAAACGGCCCGTGAACGAGTGAACCCTGTGCAATGGCGTTGAGTACCTCTTTCCTTCTCCTCCTCTCTTCTTTTCTCTATTTTCTTTTTTTTCCAGGCAATGAAATTAATATGTTTATGTGCATATTTTTGCCTTTGATGCTCTTTTCAAGTATATACCGCTTGTATATTTATCTTTATATAGGTTTCTAGGCTCTTTTGATCGTACTCTTTTACAAAATCAAGGCTAAACTTTTATGCATCGTATAAAAACATTGCTAATATCTCTTTTCGATATTAAACTTCATCATTATTGGAGCAGAATCAATGATAGGTAAATTTCAATTTCAATCCGATAACCTTTTATACATGTTTCTAGAATTATTTGATTGCATTTTTAAAAGACAAAGTAAAGTTTTATACATCATAGACAAATATAAGAAACAATATAAAATTAAAGTCTAATTTGTACTCTAAACGATAAGAAAATATGCATTAAAGATACAAAAATTCAGCATAAAAGAGGACTCATGTCTTTGTCTCACCTGATTGGTTACCGATACAGCAAGATTCTTCAAACTTTCTGCATAATTTTTCAATATTGTTTCCGTAGTCAAGCAATTCATACGAAATTCAAAGAACATATCCAGTTTGGAAACGCATTTTTGACAAATTATTTTTGGAAGCGGATCCTCCTTGGATACCTGTAACAAATATAATAACATTAGATTTGTTTTAATAATCTTAACAAGTTTCATGTGGTCTTCATTAAGACAGAACATATCAGCTTGACCCAAAATGTATGATTTCAAGCTCAATATTTGGACATTGTTATCAATAACAGATGGTTATTTATTTAATGATCATTTTTATAATACTCTTTTCAATTTATATTTCTTATGCTGAATTTGATCAATTTTAAATATTTCTAGCAAAGAAAGATATACATTTTTCTGTTAGAAACGTTGCTTAACATACTTTTTTATAACAAATTCCGATAACATCATTTAATTATTAATTCATGAATTATGATATTAAATATAATTGGAAAAGAATAAACGATCAATTGAATGTTTTAAAATTAAAAAAAATGAATAGATATATCTGAAAAATAAAAGAAAAATATGAATACGTTATCTGGGAATGAATAAAAAAAAAAATGAAACTTACCGAGGCTGAAAGGCAAGAACGTATTTTATACAGTAATTGTCGTTGTTCGCCTTCTTTATCAAATATTTGCAAATGTTGGCTACCTTTTAACAAACATAGCCTACAAAGCTCCGCAAAATTAATATCTTCGTTCATTGCCATCGTTTTATAATTGAAATTTCCAAACTAAACACACAAAACTTTCTATATATTAGGTTATGGACGTACAACACACACCGCACGCGACTTTTTAACATGCGTTTCACTTAACATCAGAAAGCATAATATCAAAATGAAAAAAATTCAACAATTTTTCTCAACAATCAATAATAAAACTTCGATTAGGCTTCCGACATAATTTAATAGTGTACAATAAATCCTTTTAAAATTAAACTATATAAACGGAAAAAGAAACGAAAGGGAGCCACCATCTTTGCACCTCGAAACCTTAAAAAAGTAATCTTGAAAACAAGCGAGAAGTTGGAACGATTTCCTCCATTGAGTGAGAAAGAGAATACTGATGATCGCTCGGTAAAATAGAAATCATATATTGGCAAAAAATATAGAAGTATATAAAGCTCACAAGTCTACTTTTAGCGTAACAACAATCATCTTAGTTAGTACCGAGACTATCAGAGGGCGACAGTAGGTACTTGCAGCGATCACGGTACAATACTATTAAAAAATGCACGGTACAATACTATCAAAAAATACTGCATTTTTTGATAGTATATGATATATATATATATATATATAGATATATGATATAAAGGAAAAGAAAGGAAATTAAAAAAGTAGGGAAGGTGTTGTGGATGATGAGTGTAATCCTAGGTAAAGACTACCTGTAAATACATAAAAGTTATTAAAAAACATTATAAGGTAATTAGTTTCTGTATATTGAATGGATAGAAGGAATCAAAGAAAGGAATAAAAATATGCTATTAATTAGGAAGTTATAAGAAACTAATTACAATTATAATGTTTATGGTAAGCGGTCTTTGGCTAGATTTTACTTGCAATGGAATGTATAACATATAAAATATGTTAAACATTATACTGAAAGTAAAATACCATTGCCCAGGTCTAACCACGAGGAGGTAACCGCTTCTGAAGACCCGGGATGTGCATCCTGAAGATGTCCCCATCCGAATTAAATTGAAACCAAAGAAAATGATAACACTGAGAACGTTTTTTAATGAGCCCCACTCTTAGGCCCCACCTTAAGAGTTTAATTCGAAAAATCCTTACAGTTAATTACCATCGAAATTGAAGAGAAAAGTTTGAAAACTGAATGAGAAAATGAAAACGAAGAGTGCATCTGAAAACAATTCAAGTTACATTAATGATTTTATTGAAAATTAATACACTTTAGTATAATTTCAATATATGCACATACGGAAATTACAAGTTAGGAATATTTTATAATTATTMATTTTCAATCTGCCTAAAATATAGTATAATAAAAATAAATGTACATAATTTATGGTGCATATCTGTAAAAAAAAAAGAAAAGAAAGTGCATTAAAAATAACTATCCTACATATGTGATGCTACCTGAGAAACAATAAAATGAATAGATTACTTCATTTATTTGTAAAAATAATTATTTCATACTAACATTTACCGAAACTCAGTCCTCTTCTGGTCATCTTTTAATCCATTTTCCTTTCATCTTGGACGATATGGTTACATAAAACARTAAACTAATTAGAAATATTSACACACATTTACTTATAGAAATAATTATTTTCTGCTACCATTTTAACCATAACTCTGTCCACTWATGGTCATCYTMTAATCMAYTTCCCYTTCYTCTTGGACGAAATGGTTATATGAAACAATAAACTGATTAAAAATATTCACACACACACATCTACTTATAGAAATAATTATTTTCTGCTACCGTTTACCATAACTCTGTCCACTTCTGGTCATCTTCTAATCCATTTCCCCTTCCTCTTAGACGAAATTGGTTCTATGAAACAAT
>NW_014569928.1:0-4379 GCF_001313835.1 Polistes canadensis
TCTTTAATTCCCTTTCACATACACAAAATGTAGATGAGTAGAAAATTGTTTTGTAATTTATGTTTGTAAAAAATATTTTGAATCGCATAATTTATGTTTTTAAAGTGTTATAAAGATATGTAAAATAAACTGAGTATTGTTTTTTTTTCAATTTGAAGCATCTTAAATTATGTTGAATGGACTTCGGTTCTTTCAAATATTATAACGAATCTGGTTGTTAATTTTGAAAGTGGCTTAACTCCATTCTTGGTTAAATAAACGGCTCATATAAAGAATTCGTTAATTATTATTTCATTTAAAAACCCACTTTGGTATTTAGATAAAATTACAAGAGCATTGTTATTTAACCTTTAACAAGCTTATGTATCACTGATTTGATTTGTCGTTCAGTTGAAACCAACTGACTAACATGATTTATGAAACAGATCTTCCTCTACATCTCCAGTATAATAATAACAACACGTTTACCCAACCCCTCACACAACTCCCCCCCCCCCCCAAGTCGATGAGTAAAATTAATAAATAATTAATCGAACGATACAATGTATATTGTAATTACGGAGAGTCCAGGCTCGTGTTATCGATATGTATGTATGTATGTATGTAATTATGTATTTATGTATGTATATACAAGCATCGTTTATGGTAGTTCTATTAATTATTTATACCAATACATTTAACCGTTCACATTCGATACCAAATTACATCGGATCTCTCGCATTTCTTCGTTAAGAGTTAATTTAACTTTGGAATGCAAACATTTGCGATTAAATCCTTTGTATACAACAATAAAAAAAAAGGAAGTAAAAGTAAATAAAATAAGAAGAAACGAAAAAATTCGTCGATTAATATTTCGTTTTATATTTGCGTTGCATTTGTAATGCATTTTGCTGTATCGGAAACGTTTGTTTGAAAATTCTTTCGAATTATATTATTGGTGTGTATTTAACAATTGGATCGTTTATTTTAAAAGTGATGTATATTTTTATGGTGATGATGGGGAGGGAGAGAGGAGTCACATGACAGTGAATTAATTTTAAACGAAAAATAATAATTTCGATCGATTTTTTTGTCTATTAAAATTATTAATATTATCAATACAAATATTTCTGTATAATTGTTTTTTTTGAACTTATGTCAGTATCATAATTACTCATTACAATTGATCGTAAAACGTGAAATTTAACCGAAAAGAAAATTCTTGAATATTTGATCGTTTCAATTGTTTTTTTCTATGTTATCCATAAGAATTTGATGATCATCCTTATGTAAAAAGTCATGTAAAAGAAAGTATTATCATACGTAAACGTGGTTGAAAAATGTTGTAAAGTGAAAATAAAATCGTTCGATCCGTTTGAAGTTTTTAGGTTATAAGACAAATTCATCCTAAAGAATCTACTTGTTCGTTCCATAATTCGATTTTATGCATCCAACCGGTGTACGATCACATCGTTGAAGTTTAAGTATGCCAAAATCGTCTAGTGTCCTTGAGAAAGGGGAAGGCTTTAAAGATTTAAAAGGATTCGAGATCGTAAACTTGCTCGTACAAGGAAAACGTGTATAAAGAAAATATGATAGGAAGAATGAAGAAAATGAAGAAAATGGATAACAAAGGAAAGATAAAAGGAAAGAAAAATAAAATGCAAACTTATGTAGCTATGCACCGCAAATTTTATTTTCCATTTTACATACGTGCACGTAAATATTTCATCCTCTTTTCTGTTTGTTTCTTTCCTTCTTCTTCTTCTTCTTCTACATATATATATTTTTCTTTTCTTTCCATTATTACACTATGAAAAATTTATTTGCAATCATCTATGCTTTTCTACGTTATTTAATTATTCACACTGATTCAAAGGTTGTTGAGTTTACCTATTTTAATTTTTCATATTTTAAATCAACTACGAATTGAAATAATTAAAAATAGAAGAATAATTGTCTTATTGAAATAATTCAAAGAAATTATATTCTTTTATGTTATCCAACATTTCCACCTAACAATGAATATTTAAAATACTAAATTAAAAAAAAAGAGACTAAAGAAAAACGTAAAGACAAGAATGAAGAAAATGTGAAAGAAACAATTCGAAATAATTTAAGTGAAAAAATGATTTTAATCAACGTTTCGAATGTTTTGTTCATAGAAAAGAAAATTAAAGTGCGAAGGGATTAAAGGGATCAAAAATACCTTGAAACGTTAACTGATCATCCCTCTTGAGTTGAATAATTAGAAAATAAAATTCTGTCTTTGTATAAAAGTGAAATATTGTTTAAATAATTAAACATAATTATTATTGAACGTTGTCGTTAAAAAACATTATTTCATATCTAATATATTAATAACATTTAATTTTATGCTCGTAATAATTAAATATATCTTCACATTGTCGTAAGAATAAAAATCCGATCGAGTGATCGTTAATTTTCTTTTTATTTTTTTTATCCCATACAATTTAAGTAGATCATTAATTTTTTGTTTAGTGTGTTTGCCCGTTCATTTTCTTTAATTAAAATTTTACGTTAGAACATGGAAAATCGTTAAAGTTTTCGTTATAATAACGTGTGTGTGTGTGTATTTCATTGATAACGATACTTGCATTACGTTTTTTTTTTTTTTTTTCAGATTATTAGAAATCCCTCGTTATACCTAATTACGTATTTTATTACATACGATATCACATTGTTCCCCATGCCTCGTATCTTTACTAATAAAAGAGATAAGAGTATTAAAATGGTGGAAGAAAGAAAGAAAGGAAACGAGTGAAAGAGAAAATGCGAGGGAAAAAAATAAAAATGCAGCTAGTGGGTAAAGTAGGTGCATAACGTAACAGGTGGTCCTCTTCGGCGTTGTTAAGTATGCTCTTATACGTTTTCTCTCTCTCTCTCTCTCTCTTCTCCTCTCATCAGTGTGACAAAGACTTTTAACAGGAATATTAGCCAATTAACAACGTACGATGATTATTTCAACTGTCCAACAAGCATTTCTTCGATAACTTTTTTGTTTTTACCCTTAAAACACACACCTGTCAACAAACTAATTAGTCGAATAAAGAAAAACTTAACATACACACACACACACACACACAGCTGAAATGAGATAAGAGAAAAGTTTGAAACTATTTAAAAAGTACTTACCTTCCTAAACTCGTTACTTGTTTTTTTTTTGCATCCGCCCACTCACTTTCTCTCTCTCTCTCTCTTCACTCCCCGTTCCTCCTCGTTCGTATTATTCGTTTAACACGAATCATCTGTGTATATGAAAAAATGTCCGTCGAGATGCATTAAATTAGGGTGCGCGCCATATTAGCATCAACGTAAATTTTAAATGAAGCACCCCCAAATATTATTAGAATAGAATTGAGAAATAAACAAGGAAAGAAATACTTCCGCTAAGTTATGGTGCGCTTTTCAAAATTCGCATAAAGTAGGAAACAACATATACTGATTTTTTGCGTATCATTTTTTTAACGTTTACTTAGTGCATATTAAAAAAAATAATTAAATATATTCATAAGAAGAAAGAATCTCATATGTTATACAAAATATAAATAAATGAATAAATATAAAGAAATAAATGAGCCGTTTATTTTGAGAATGGCCTAAGTCCATTTATCTTAAAATCGAGATATTTAAGGGTTTGCGTTTCAATGAATTTAAAAATATACGCATAGGACATTAATGAGTCGTACTGCTTAAGTGCATCTAAAGGTGTTAAATTTACAGTTCTCATTAAAATAATGGCAATTATTAAGTGAATAATATGCGTTTTCTTACCAAGAATGGAGTTAGGCCACTTTCAAAATTAACAAYCARACTCGTTATAATATTTGAAGAAACCGAAGTCCATTCAACATAATTTAAGATGCTTCAAATTGAAAAAAAACAATACTCATTTTATTTTACATATCTTTATAACACTTTAAAAACATAAATTATGCGATTGAAAACATTTTTTACAAATATAAATTACAAAACAATTTTCTACTCATCTACATTTTGTGTATGTGAAAGGGATTTAAAGAAATTATGGTATATATAGTAATAAATCAATTATGTTCTTCAATTTTGCGGTTGTAATTTGTCTGATATTTTTATACAGTGATGTCAGTACAATATTTTCGAACTTTCTTGGTCTACCCCGACGTGGTAATAAATTCAGAACTTTAAAATTTTCGTTCTTATTCATTGATTTCTTATAGAAAATTTTATACGGTTCATTTTTGACAAAACGCATCCAACATATTTTAAACCAGTTTATTGGTTCTCCGTTAGAATTCTTTACCCTTTTAAAAATTGCGTCTTCTAATAATTTTGCTGATTCAAAATCTTCTTGTTTCATTTCATGTACAATAAAGTTATTACCTTTCCGACACTTTTCG
>NW_014569928.1:5174-6756 GCF_001313835.1 Polistes canadensis
CGGGGGACAAACAGTAAATTATTATTAACGCTTTTGTTATATTGCGTTTATAATATGCTACTGAAGTAGCAGTAATTTAAGTGTAAATGGACTTGGGCTACTTTCAAAATAAACGGCTCAGTTATTCAACTAACTCTGAAAACTTATGTGTCCAGAATTATCGTATTTACTCGGAATATAAGTAATCTTAAATGCTGTATTGATAGGTAATTTGAAGTTGTAGATGTAACCATGCGTAATCGAAAATAATTGACAAATGGAGTTAGGCCACTTTCAAAATAAACTGCTCAAATAACAATAATTAATTACTTTAGAGTCGCCGATGATATTAAATTTTTTAACTCGGCATATACTTCAATTCGTCTACAATTGCTACATTCAGACTGTATCTTTTATCTACACCAGCGCCATTCTGGAAAGTTTTTGAACTATTATTTATAGCATACAACTGGACACTTTTTCAAATTTTCTCCCATATAAAATGATTTTTCTCACCTCTACTCTCCATTTATTAGTCGAGTATAATCAACTGGTCTTCGAAAAATCTTTTGTAGATTCAATTTCATTAGTCGACTTTTGTGATTTTGATTTTTATTGGTTAGATTGGAACCCTTTGAATACGGAACTCAACTGACGATTGCAATCACATTGGGACGGATTGATTTTTCTGTTAATGTTTAAATATTTTGATAAAAGAAAAGAATTTTGAGCCAAAGAAGGTAGACAAAATTGACAAACGCATATATGCGTCTTTATTCCGCACGAAATGCTTTCGTTAGACGCATATATACGCTCGCAACAACTCAAAGGGTTAATAAACAATGATGCGTTTAGTGTTAATGAAAATTGTCAAACATCCAATCAAATACTCTGAACGTTAAATAATAACAAAGATATTCATGCTTGTAATATTTAAATATAAACATTATTTTCTTGTTAACAATAAAACAAAACACAAAAATCCCCAAATCCAAGGGATTACAGTTATCCTGTAAACTCAAAGGATACTCGTTGATAAGTCTAACCCCCAGGTGCAAATAATTGCACATTATCGTCAGCGATCTCAATTCGAGGAATTCTATTGTCGGCCACAAAGCTGATACCTGCAATCCTATTCGTAGAAGAACGAGTAAGAGAATGGGGGGGTGAAGGGCGGTTGGGGGTTGGGGAAAGTTGGGGGGAGAGTTTGCACGAACGATTCCGTTGCTCATTGTTCGATGGCAATATCGACGTTGGAAAGGGTAGCCTTATAGTAGAGGAAATCCGAGTGGATATCTCTTATCACGAAAAACAGGCTGTTTCAATCCGTGTCCACGGTGTCTGGGTTGCATTGTCGAAAAAAAAAAGAATAGACCAAAAAAAGGCAAACAAAAGAACGAGCCGCTTATCTCGTTCCTTTTTTTTTTTAACGGCACACACCTGTGTGTGTCGTTTAAAATGAACAAAAATATCCAAATTGCAGTTTTGTCGCCAATTCAGAAGATTCCCCAGATGTTCAACACTTTCAAATTACCTGCCAATGGTTTTATTTTGTTTTATTTTATTTTCTTTAAATTCGAATAAGAGGCGGAAAAAGATTTAA
>NW_014569928.1:8996-9969 GCF_001313835.1 Polistes canadensis
CTTTTAAATTACCCATCAATGGTTTTATTTTATTTTATTTTTCTTTAAATTTGAATAAGAGGCGGAAAAAGATTTAAACAAAAAAAGRATGATTGTTAATTAATATGTAGCGTGTATTTTTAGTATACTTATCACGAAAAACAGGTTGTCTCAAGCCGTGTTCACGGTGTCTGGGCTGCATTCTCGAAAAAAGACTAAAAGAATAGACCAAAAAAAGACAAAGAAAAGAATGAGCCACTTATTTCGTTTCTTTTTTTTTTAAACGACACACACCTGTGTAAAATGAACAATAAAATCCTAATTGCAGTTTTGTCGCCAATTCTGGGAATTCCCCAAATGTTGAACACTTTCAAATTACCCGCCAATGGTTTTATTTTATTTTATTTTATTTTGTTCTAAATTCGAATAAGAGAGCCGGAAATAGATTTAAACAAAATAAGGATGATTGTTAATTAATATATAGGGGGCGTATTTTTATTATATTTGAGAATGTGTAGTAAAAGATGAAGGAGGAGGAGGAGGAGTAGGGGGTGGAGGGGGAAGAGGTAATTGTATTTCGAAAGTGATTGCTCGGGTCATAGTCACGTTTACTTAGGGTTGTGTTTTATCAAGAGCACCCTCTTGAAACATGATTGATCGTAGTATACGCTTGTATTATGTTCACTTGTTCCTAGTCGAGTAATACTCGTGAATGACGTGTCGTCTTCGAATTTCGATCATGTTAAAAGATATTTCATCGCGATTATATAGGAAATGTTTATTTTTAATTAGAAATAAAATTCTTAATTATTGATCATATTGTTTAACATAAAACAAAAAACAAAACAAACAAACATTTTATCCTTTCTTAGATCACGTGATAACGATTAACACATTTAGCATCCTAATCTTGCGAGAGATATTAACCAGTTAACTGTGTCGATCATTTTGCAAAGTGCGCCCTAGTGTGTGTCGCGATAATCAAGCGATGACG
>NW_014569928.1:12089-13908 GCF_001313835.1 Polistes canadensis
TGTTTATTTCATTTCGTCCTGACTCCTAAACATTCTAAACATATTAATATTTACGAATATAATTTAGTTTTCGCCAGAATTACAATTTAAATATCAAATTGTAWCAAAATWTBACGCATGACGRATATAGCCGTSAAAACACAAAATTCTGCCATTCTTCCATGACGGATATAGTCGTCAAACACACTTAACTGGTTAATAAGAACAAATGTTAAGGATCATGTTAAATAAAAAAGTTAATTACGTTGACACTTCGAAGATGTGAACAATAATCGATTTTCACAAAAGAGAGAGAGAGAGAGAGGGGTAAGGTGGGGTGAGGTGGGGGGTTAAACGTGAAGTAGATAACTCGTGCCAGAGGTGAGCAAAAGTTTTAATTGTTCTAAGCCTGATTAGAAGCGATTAAAGGGGACCTAACCGTCCATAATTACGCTCGTAAACTAATGTCAGATGGCATTTTCTCATACAGGGGGAAAAGCGGGGGGGATGGTATACTCTAACATAAATACATTACTTGAATTTCCATTAGAAACTATATATTTCGAAGTGAACTACGAAATAAGATAGAAACGAAATAAGGTATTACTGAACATACATTAGATATCAAAACACCTTATTGTTCCATTCATTTGTTAGATATACGGAAACTCTCTGCTACAGTTGTTGGAATATAAATGTATATACATACGTTCCTCGGTGCTATGCATAACGGCCTTGAGGTTTATTCCACTAGATTTTCTTCCCGAGATAACAGAAAAGCATGCTCAAATTATTAATCTTCATTTAGTTGGAATTATTCGTTATAAATAAAACCAATCGTGTATACGGGAAACGAGTAATAACGAGAAATTCAGGTTCAGAAAATCAAGTTGTAACTTTTTGTTTGAAAAAAATAAAAAAGTATTACGAGTACGTTCAATTTTTTATAGGTGCGTTACGTTTCTGAGAAAATATAAAAGATCGTGTTTTATATATATATTTACTTCTACATTTATATACATACAAATATCTCAAACTTATTTATTATTCATTCGTTCTATATATATACATACACACACATATAGAGGAAAAAAGTTGCAGTCACAGAAATTTCATTTCGTATGTAGGAAAAGGTAAAAAAAAAAAAAAGAAAAGAAATAACTTTAACATCAAAACGCAATTCCATCGATATACTTGTCTATATTTATGATTGAACAACCCAACGGAAAATTGTATCTTCGATAAGAAATTCTTGTAGAAGAAGCAATGATTTAATATTACACGATATAAAGTAGTGTTGGTGGTGGTAATCGTAGGAGAATAGGTATGTAAATGAGATGAAACTCGTAATGCTTTGCATCATCAAATTTACAAGTAAACCTTCCTCCCTCCCCCATGTGGTATCACGTTGCGTATTCCCATCAGACCTCGAATCAAATTAGATTAAAAAAAGAACAACAAAACAACATTACACACTGTACTAGTTTAAAATGGAAAAATTAAGGGGTTACATGGGTTTACACCGGGAAAAAATAACATATTTTCAACAATTTTTTTTTCTATATAAAAAATGGAATTCTTATTCAAACTTTTTATAGTATTTAAGATACATATTTAAGACAGAGAAGACAACTGGTAGAAAAGAAATATAAGTAAAATGTACCACATAACAGATAACAATACAGTTAACTATAGGACTGACACAAACAATCTAAACAATATCTATAATGAAATTTTAAAATTCAATTATCATAACAGGACACACAGATAGAGGACATCATAATASGGAAGATACCTAGATTATTAAAAACTAGTCTAGATAGAATCAGTATATGATTAC
>NW_014569928.1:14468-19921 GCF_001313835.1 Polistes canadensis
ATTCAAATTTCGCTACAATTTGCACCATATTTTGGTTTCTTAAAATTCGATTTTATGAAAAAAACGAGAATCCTTCTTCCAAGTCCTTGTCAATAGTATCACGAAGACGTGTAGCAAATTTCATCAAAATCGGTTAAATAGTTTTCGAGAAATCTTGACAACCGACTTTAGAAAAAGCGTTTTTAGAAAAACGCGTTTAAAGATTTCAGTGCTAAAGAGTGGAACTTCCCAAGGCTCTATCTTTAAAACTACTACTCCTATCAACTTCAAAATTGAATACAATATTCTAGATGAGTTGTAGAATATAAAAAAATAATTTTTTTGAAAGTCCCAAACCCATGTAACTCCTTAAACAAACATTATTAATTAATCCCAACTAGTATAACAGAAAAAGTATACCTACATGTTAAGTTTGAAATATTCTAATGGAAAAAAAAAAAAAGAAAGTAAATAAGATTATGAAAGAAACCATGGGTTAAAAGTCAAAGATTATTCTTGTACTACTTGTCCCATGAGAAATATGCTCTCACCTAAGTCGGATAATGACGTGTGCCATATGTCGTTCGCACGTATTTGTCACGTACGAGTTAACTCAAACTCTGACGAGTGAATAGCAACAAGCAGTAAGTTAGGGGGAATGGGGAAAGGGTGAAGGGGTTAGCTAACCATGAATACTTCTCTCTCTCTCTCTCTCTCTACTTGCACCAAGGAATACAATCTACCAAAGTCTAACGATGCATTCGAAATATGCCTTCTGTATAAACCATTACAACTTGCCTTTCTTGTTTAACTGTAAACTTAAATTATGAATTATAATTCTAATAATTTAACATTCGACTAGAGAGAGAGAGAGAGAGAGAAGACGAAACATCGTTATTATTTTATGGTTTATCTTACATTAAGCGAACTTCGCGTAACTCAGTAATTTTTGATAACATCGATGATGTAATCGTTAAATTCTTTCGTTTCCATTTAAACATTTTTCTTGGTATGATTAATAAATATGATAAAAATAATAACAACGATTGCAACGAAATATTTACTAGAGTGATTGTGTATATATATTTTTAATATAATTATATAATAATATAATATATTATAATTAGAATAAATCAAACTGGATAACGGATTGTTTTTGGTACAATTTTTACTTTTAAAATATTCATTTCAAACCCACGAACTTTTGATTCATCCTAATATAATATAATATATTAAATTCTACTAGAATATAGTAAACTACAATACTTTGAAAATGGAATAGTTTTCTTTTCAATAAAAAACAAACCAAAAGGAAAATAATCGCGTAATATTTTCCATGAAATTTTCTCGTTAAATTCTTCTATACGTTAAGAATAATTATCTGCAAAATATTTATAATTAAATTAAGCATAATCTTTTCCACCTTTTAAATAATGATATCAAACTTAATCATTTATTAGAAATCCATTCGATTGTATCATATTTAAAATTGAGAACATTTTTTTGATCTAAAAAAGCAATCACTCGTTAAACCGTTTCTGACAATTAAATCGATGCACAATCGTAAACTATAAAACGTTAAATCTGCAGAGTAAGAATAGAAAAATGCTGAAGGAAAAAAAAAGAGAGGGGTGGGGGAGAGAGAAGTTTAGCAATAAATGCGAGAAGGGAGGGGGCTGGGGAGGGGGGAAAAAAAAAAGATGGATATGGGAACGAGAAAGGAAATGGAAATAAAGTGGATCCGAGTGGTGGATTGGTTGGTTGGTGGTAGAACTGAAAGGATTAGAGGGGTGGGGGGGGAAAGGAAAAAAAAGGAGTAGGAGGGGGGAGTACGATTGGACTGTGGGGTTGAAGATCGATTCGCTGATATCGAAGGACGAGAGAGACGCGAATAAATAAAAGATAAATAAAGAGAAAAAAAATATGAAAAATCCTCATACATATATATATATGTGTATATTGGATCTATGTGTGTGTGTAAGCTCTCGTATATTTTCTTACTAGGACGTGAGTTACGTTTCTTGCAGAAACCACGAGCGGTAAACAGAAGTATTAGAAGAATGGTTTTCTTTGATCCTTTCCGTATCGGTATTAGTTGAATAAAAGGATCGTACACTCGTACAATACGTGTAAGGATACTACCAACAAGGATAACAAAAAATAAAATGTATCTATTGTATTGATAAAAGAAGAAAAATAATAGGAAGTTATGGGGGTGAGGAAGGGGAAAAGGAAAAAAATATTATATTATCCTATATGTCGTTTTGGTTGTATTGGTGGAAACGTTAAACCGTTTCTACTGGATTCGATAAAAGCATCGATCGATCAAATGCTCGGTTGCATCGTTCAGTTTTACATGCTCACGTGAATGTTTGTTGTCTCATTGGAAATTTGTTTGGAAAGAGAGAGAGAGAGTGTGTGTGTATGTGTATGTGTGTTTTGTAGACATCTGTTTTGATAATTGACATTTTTAATCACTTTGTAGTGTTTTGGATTGGTTTACAATCAATACATGTTAGTAATCCGTATTTTTAATCACTTTGCAGTCTATTCACGATTAGGATCGTATTACATGATTGAATATTGTACAGGTAAACCCTCTACAAAATGGTTTGGTTATAACACGATAAGAAAATTGTGATAAATGTTTGTAAAAACACTTGTACTTTTACAGAAGTGGATAACGTGATCTTTGTTTAACAAAATTGTATATTTATGAAACTAAATTATTTTACATTACAATATAATTAGATATTTACAAAATTAAATTACTTTAATGTAATAATTAATTCTTGATCTCACGCAACACAGTTATTTTCTAAAAACCAATTTAATGTGTTAGAAGAGGGTTACCTGTATTAATAAATTTTACATACGTATTCAGAATATTTTGTCAAACGTTCACTGATATATTTTTAGTCTGGAAAAAGAAAAAATTATGTTCAATTGAGGTGTTGCATGTTTTTTCGACAAAATTTAATTAAACCAATGCAAATTGCAGAAACACAAAGACCGAACGTTAGATAATTCGTAAGTTTGTCCTACAATCCTGTAAAGGACGTTATAGAATTGCATTTAAGAAAATCTTTTCGGTGTAATCTCGAGAAAATATTTACCATTCGCAAAACGTAATCTCGTTCTATTCTAAAACGAAAGTAACGTTTATTTTAAACGACCATATTCTAATCCGATCCTACACGAGATGAACACACAAAAACAAAAACTGTGAGATAAATAAAAACGTAGGTTTATGATAAAATATAATTTAACAAATATCGTATATGAATAAAATTAAATGAATAAATGAGCCGCTTATTTTGAAAGTGGCCTAACTCCATTTATCTTCAAATCGAGATATTTAAGGTTTTGCGTTTCAATGAATTTAAAAATATACGTATAGGATACTAATGAGTTATGCTGCTTAAGTGTATCTAAAGGTGTTCAATTTACAGTTCTCATTAAAATAATGGCAATTATTAAGTGAATAATATGCGTTTTCTTATCAAGAATGGAGTTGGGCCACTTTCAAAATTAACAGCCAGATTCATTATCAAATTTGAAGGTGCCCAAGTCCATTCAACATAATTTAAGATGCTTCAAATTGAAAAAAAAACAATACTGAATTTGTTTTATATATGTTGAAAACACTTCGGAAACATAATTTATGCGATTGAAAACATTTTTTAATTTATTACAGAACATAGAAAATTACAAACATAAATTTATTACAAAACAATTTACTATTCGTCTACATTTTATGTGTGTGTAAGGGATTTGAAGAAATCATGATGTTCTGGTGGTATGTATCGTAATAGGTCAATTGTGTCCTTAAATTTAGCTGTTGTAATTTGTCTGATATTTTTATACAATGGTGTCAATACAATATTTTTGAACTTTCTTGGTCTACCCCGACGTGGTAATAAATTCAGGACTTTAAAATACAAAGAAAGAAAAAACATGTGGTTTTTTTTTTTTTTTGAATTGTTGTACAATTTAGTTTCTATTTCGATTTTTTTCTTAATTATTAAATACTATTTCCTCTTCACTATCTGAACTAATTATTAGTCTTGTTCTGTTTTTCGTCATAGGTGAAATGATTTCTAAAATTTAATAATAAATTTTAAGTTATATACAGGTTATTCAATTAACGCAATTGTCCAAAAACTGAGGTTAAATTGTAAATACTAATKAATTAATATTACCTTCATCACTACTTTCCGACATTATCAATAGTAAATATATTATCTTGATTATTTAAGTATAAATGAAGTTAGGCCWCTTTCAAAYTACACGGTTCGATTATTAAACTAACTCTGAAAACTTATGTGTCCAGAATTATCGTATTTGCTCGGATTATAAGCAACCTGAAATGCTTTACTGATAAAAAACAAAAAGTTATACACGAAATCATGATAACCGGAAAAAAACTGAAAAACGGAGTTAGGCCACTTTTAAAATAAACGGCTCAAATAATTCGTCGAATATAAAATGTTATTGTTGCAATCGTTAAAAGATGATTTTTGATGTTAGATATGTTTTTATTATTCAACGATTGCATTGCATGCAATAATAGAGATGTGATATCATACCTGTGTTGTACATCCAAAGGAACGATCACAATAACTACTTCCTTGGTTATTATATTATCTCAGAAGTTGCTTCTACCTCTTCCTAGAAGCACGAGAGATATTTAAGCTACGTTATGGTTGTTATTTGAAACTAGTATTGTATTCAAAGATCATGGTGGTTCTCTCTTAAATCGTTAATATATATTTCAAATAACTATATAAGAAAAAAATATTAAAAGAATTTTTATTTTACTATACGCGATATTATTTACTAAATTTTTTTAACATACAACTAATTTATATTATATAAATAATATTATAAATTTTGTTAACATATACTTATTATCAATAAAGTATAATTGCAGTAACGTCACATGCATGTATATTACTGTACGAACAAGGTCACCGTTTATAAAACAGAATCCACTTATCACGCATTTGAAACCATGTCATTATCGTCAGTGAGATTTTCAAATTTAGCATTGTATATATATATCTGTATGTGTATATGTGTGTATACAGAGGTTTAGCGATATCAAACCTGTGGAATGTTACAGTTGCTTTTCATGTTTGCATAATATTTTTGAAAACGTATTCGTCTTATTGTAACCTGATTATTTTCGTGTCGTTTAACTCGTTTTACTACTCTTGGTTATATCCGAGAGAGGAAGGGTGACTTTTATTCTAAAAATAGGTTAATGCAGTCTTGGAAACTTCGATGACTATACGGCACCAGTTGAAAAACGTTTTTATCCTTATTTCTTTATTTTTCGATTATTGTGAAGAAAAAACAAGACAAATCTGAAACATTTAATGTATTATAATTAAAATTTATTCTTTAGTATGTGTATTAAGGGGTTACATGGGTTTGGGACTTTCAAAAAAATTTTTTTTTAATTTTTTTTT
>NW_014569928.1:20406-24691 GCF_001313835.1 Polistes canadensis
AAAACACTTTTTTTCGGTGGGGTCACCGGAAATGACGTCGCAATGGCTGAGTTTAAAATATTTTTCAACCAAAAATTCAGAAAATGTTCTTTAAATATGTATCTTAAATACTATAAAAAGTTTGAATAAGAATTCCATTTTTTATATAGAAAAAAAAATTGTCGAGAATATGCTATTTTTTCCCGGTGTAAACCCATGTAACCCCTTAAGACGATTACAATAGAAATAGCTAAGAATGGTTTCATCTCGTTCGTGTTACTTGTCGAGAAATATATACAGAAAAAGAAACAATTCACTCAAGAAGAAGAAGAAGAAGAAAAAGAAGAAGAGAATTAGTAGCAATTAAGTTGAATGGGGCAGCTTAACGATGAACCGGGTGCAAACGGAACATTATTTTCACCTAAATCTGTGAGAAATAAAAAAAAGTACAAGAGAGAAAAAAAACAAAGGAAAGAGATAAAAATAGAAAAACCATGGTCGAGTTGTATAAGTAGAAAAAGAAAAAAACAAAAAATTAAAATAAAATAGAATTACTTTTTTACAATGTTATTATGTATCAAGGGTGAGACAAATTTTCATTTTATTAGGTTGGTCGGATTTTAAAGTGAATATATAAAACTTCGTATCTTTTTTCAAAATCTCTTTATTTACTCTATTTGCTTGAATACACTTTTCCTAACAAAATTATAACACACAGATTCCTGTTTTCCAAATTCTGATCTTTAGAATCATATGTGAACTTTTTCAGACTGTCTTCATTTTTAAACTGTTTAGCACGTAAAAACTATTGTAAATGTTTAAAAAAAAAAAAGTTAGTTAGCGAAAGATCCGGTGAATAAGATAGGTGTGGCAAATTTCATATTTTAATTTATTTAAAAAATCGGGCTAATAATGATGAAAATACGTTTAATTGATCAAGCTTATTTTGCTTGGTTAATTAGTGCTGTATCCACTTAACCATTTTGTTCATCTTGCCAATTTCAGAAAGATGTCGTAATATTGTTGTATGGTCAATTTTCATTCTAGAAGCAAGTTCCCTTGTAGATAAAGTTGGATTCGTTTCCACCAATGTTTTCAGTGCATCATTTTTTACAGACGTCTTGGGTCTTCTTTTAAAGGGAAAATTCAGGAGACCGAAGTTTTTCAAAGCAACGATGCACTTTTCGATCGTTAACAGTATTCTCCCCAAACGCCTGGTTTATATTGCGTGCAAATTTTGCAGCATTATTACCAATTTTATACTCATATATAAAAATTACACGAATATCGGTTGAATTCATATCCTTTCAAAATTTAAAAAAGAATTAAAAAATTGAACACTTTTGAGAAAATCTGCTTTGTTGAAATGTGACTCTGGTAATGGACAGTACGACCATAAACAAAACGTTCACATGTAAAGAAAATCCGATATTTCATATGCACCAACCTATAAATATGATGAATTATATAATGTGAATTTTAAATTTTATTATTAAATAGTTTAGTAACTTCTAAGCCACCCTGTAATTGAGAATATATATTATATATTAATTTTTTTTTAGAAGATTAACAAAATTATAATGAAATAAATAATCGCATTACACAAGAATTCATTTAAATTCGCACACGTCGTTCAATGTTTAAACTAAAAATTGATAATAAAAGTTAAAAGTTTATAACGGGGAAAGTCGTTGAGTTTATTTAACAACCAAACTAATAATTTTATTCGTAATATTTTCCCTATATATGTATAAAATATATGTATATATGTGAAAGAGAAAAAGAAAACAAATTACATTTAATAAATAAAATAATTAATAGGAAACAATGATTAATGAAAACCGCTGTCAAATTTAATGTTAAATTTCGGAAGTTAACAAAAAAGCCGGAAAATCGTTGGTTGTCTTTGGAATTGCGTGCGTTCTTCAAATGATCGGAACCACGACTAATTTCGAGTTTCCGATAAACGAGATTACGAACGTTCCGGAACAATAAAGCAGACCACTTCGAAAAGCCACAGCTGGGTTAGCAGATTCTGTTATACGCGTAGATATTACACTATAGTGAACGCACTTCGTCGATCTAATCCGCGTTAATTCGTTATCGTTCTACGATAACATCGTCTAATTTATTATCCTTATAGAAATCGTGTGTGTGTGTGTGTTATTAAAAATAATGAAATTAATAATAAATGAATTGTGTATTATATTTTGAAAATGGTGTAAGTTGATATTTTTCTTTTTTTTTTTAATGAAATATTACATAATTTTTGATCAATTTAGTGTAAACTTTTAATTAATAACTAATTCATATTTTTAATATTTTCAAAAATGCCAATATGTTTTGTTCAAAAGAAAATTGACAAATAACTACTACTACTACTACTACTAATACTAGTAGGATAGATACTTTACTCGTATTTTATTTCTTGTTATTACTTATAAACATAATTGGATTGATACAAAATATATTTAAAGTAATATTGATTTTGGATATAATTAATTTATATTTTTGAATTGACTAATACGTTAAACTTTCATTCTCTCGAAACGATAAAAAATGAACTTGCACCATTTTCAAAATAAACTATTCATATCATTCGATGTCATATCTATTCCCAAGTGTACGTGAATCACACACTGACACACACACATATGTACACACATTTTGTTCGTTAAATGGTTTCACTTGGAATGAACGAACGATTTCTTGTGAAACTCTAGAAATTTTATCGATAGGGAGCAGAGACACGATAAGTGGAATGTTTCTAAGAGCTCTTTCCACGATTTACGATTTACGACGAGTAGTAGTAGTAGTAGTAGTAGTAGTAGTGCCACTTTATCCTACTTCAAAGGAGCACCGTCGCGTATCAACGATGAAAATAATAATAAGTACAAAACAAGAATAATCCGATTTGTAAAATTCAAGTGCTGAAAAGTCACAGTTAATATTGACAACAAAAATATACTCAACAACATTCAGGAATTGATTTCACGTATATTAAACCAGAAAAAAAATAAATAATTTTTAGATACACACACACAGGTCTAAAATTTGTTTCATTTTTATACATTATCAAATTTTTAAATAGAATTTTATTTATCGAATCTGAATTATATTTACTGGGTGCAAACCCTCATCTTGTTTATTTCATCCAATCCATTAACAAGTATTACGAATATTTAATAGTATAAAAAAAAAAACGGGAAACCAACTCAGCATACACGATTACCATATTTAAAACTTAATATGCAACTAATTTCGCAAATTAAATTCCAGTAAATAAAATAAAAATTTCCGATGATATTGATGAAACGAATTTTTTTACTTTTTCTTCTTCTTCTTCTTCTTCTTCGTAATGAGAAATCTATCTTAACTTTAAATTTTATTCCAATATTTTTATTACACTCTTTACGTGTACACGTATAAACGATATCGAACGAAAAATAAATTCTTCGAGTAGATTCAAAAAAACTATCAGTTAAATAAATATTTTAATTTAATTGAAAGAAAAATTCGGATGTTCAAGATTTAAAAAAAAATGATTTCAAAGCGTTCATCTCGAGAAACATAGATTAATTTTATTATAATATATAATAGTATTATATTATAATTATATAATTATAATTTTAATGATTTTATTTTTCTGAAAGAAAAATCGTTCTCGAGTGCATGTAAAACAACTCTTTCTTTGCAATAAATAATTTTGTTACTGAGAAAATTCTGTATACGACAGGAAAAAAAATATTTTAATCTGATTGAAAGAAAAATTCGGATGTTTAAGATATAAAAACAAATATCAACGCGTTCATCGAAACGTAGATTAATTTTAATATATTAATAGTATTATATTATAATTATATATAACTATAATTTTAATGATTTTATTTTTCTGAAAGATAAATGTCGTTCTAGAGTGCATGTTTGCAATAAATAATTCTGTTATCGAGAGAATCCTCTGTATACGACAGAAAACAGAATATTTTAATCTAATTGAAAGAAAAATTCGGATGTTTAAGATATAAAAACAAATATCAACGCATTCATCGAAACGTAGATTAATTTTAATATAATAATAGTAATATATTATAATTATATAAAATTATAATTTGAATGATTTTATTTTTCTGAAAGATGAATGTCGTTCTCGAGAGCATGTAAAACAACTTTCTTTGCAATAAATAATTCTGTATAAAGAAGGAAAAAAAATTTTTTAATTTAATTGAAAAAAAATTCGGATGTTTAAGATATAAAAACAAATATCAACGCGTTCATCGAAACGTAGATTAATTTTAATATAATAATA
>NW_014569928.1:26591-27618 GCF_001313835.1 Polistes canadensis
AATAATTTTGTTATCGAGAAAATCCTGTATACGACAGAAAACAGAATATTTGAATCTAATCGAAAGAAAAATTCGGATGTTAAAGATTTAAAAAAAAAATGATTTCAACACATTCATCGAAACGTTGATTATTCTTATAATATAATAATAGTATTATATTATAATTATATAATTATAATTTGAATGATTTTATTTTTCTGAAAGATAAATGTCGTTCTCGAGTGCATGTAAAACAACTTTCTTTGCAATAAATAATTCTATTATCAAGAGAATCCTGTATACGACAGGAAACAGATTAGGATTACCTCTTTTGAAGTAAGTATATCGACGAGAACGTAGTTTGTGTTTGATCAACGAGCTATTTCCCTCTCTCACTCTCTCTCTCTCTTTCTTTCTTTATCATCAAAGATTCCGCAAAGCAAAGCACACTCTCAGAATCTTACATTTGCATCGGTAATTCGAGTGGTTTGCCGAAGGTATGCGTTTGAAGGCAAACCACGTTCAATGTTGTACATTTTATTAACGTTTAAATGTAGTTTTATGTACACGTTGTAAGTCATAGAAATATTTGATTAAAACTTTGTAACAAGTTAAATGTGTGACCCACGTCAAATATTCTATTAATGCATAATACGATATTTATACTGCGCACCGTGGACTAATAACTCAGAACGCGATGAAACATTTTATTTTTTTAATAAATGTGTCGTAAGAAAAGTTAAACAGGATTGCGAATTTAAAACGTTATTTCAAACTTATTGAACGTTTCCGTCACCTTCATCGGAACTTCTTCAACAACTGAAATTTTATTATGACTTTTTTTTCATAAATACATATTATAAAAAACATTTAAAAGATATTTATTTAATATTACATCGATCGTTAAAAGTTCAGAGTCTTTTACATATTATTACAAAAACATACTTTTTATGTTTTTTTTTTTTATAAATAAAATTACCGTGTTAACTGAACATTATTTTAAAATAAGACACAATTTTAGAAACTATTTTAGATATGGATGACAATT
>NW_014569928.1:30035-32571 GCF_001313835.1 Polistes canadensis
CATGTAGTTACGTGACGATCTGCTTCGATGATTGTTTTGATTTCATCCTCATTCAGCTTAACTGGTCGACCTGAACGTTGGTTATCTTTAAGAGACAAATCTCCAGAACGGAATTTTTCAAACCAATTTTGGCATTGCCTTTCTTTAAGGGCTTCATCACCATACACATCCCGTATCTTTTTTGCGGCTTGCCTTGGGTTCTTTCCTTTACGGAAATAATAAAGCAAAATATGGCGAAAATGTTCATTTTTGAACTTTATATTAATATTCAAATAAAGAAAGAACATTAAGATAATATCTGCGCAATAATTTCATAACGTTAAGTAAGAATTACAGATAACATATATAATAAAAAGCAAATCATAACATTAACGAGTATTATAAAAATGGGAGTGAAACATCTATAATAAAAATCCGCAATTACATTCCTGCCAACCCAATATATAATATAATAAAGTATTGTACGCGAAAATAAGAATAAACAAAGTATTCAAATAATTTTTGACCAATATCTTATTTAAATTGTTGTATTTTATAATATTTGATATAATACTTGAACAAATAATTAGTTTTTCGTTTTAGAATAAAGTACAATAATCACTGTAGAACTTGTGTACGCGTAATATTCAGAATTATTAAATTCAATCAGTTGGAAGCAAAAGGTATGCAGAATGCAACGAAACTTCAATAATTCCAAATGGAATCGTTTTAATTGGAAGATTTTAATTAAAAAAAAGCAGGTACCTTTATTTCTTATCTACATTCTGTTATTATACTTTTTTGTTGTTGTTGTTTCGTAATAATATAATTAATATTATTCGAAATTGGTATTTAATAATTTTAAAGAATCGTTTTGTTATTAATTTTGTTTTGTTTTTTACGAAAAATAACTATGGGATCCGTGTTTAATTAATTTTGTATCATTTTAAAGGATTACTTCGAAAAAAAAATGTAAGAGAAATGTTTGCAGGTTTTGCTAAACTATTATTTTTGTTTCTTTCTTATAAACTTCACGAACACATGCGAACTTTACCATTTCTTTCTTTTTCTCTCTCTCTTCCAATGTTTTTGGTAAACTCGTGTAAACCACAAGTGGAAATTTTCGTAAGGAAAACGAGGAACGATATAAACGATGTATTATACTCGATAGGAATTATTTATGAGAACAATAGAATGAGTTAGATCTCTTGGGACGATTCTATCGGTGTTTCCAATTGATTATATTCGTTATGGGATCCAATGATTCGTAATAAATGGAGAAAAAGTGAATACATTTAATCATTCTAAAAATTATAATAATAATTGATAAAGTTGTCAAGAATCTTTTGTAATATCGAATGATACATTATTCTATTTCTTTTATAGTTATCAATTATTATATCTATTATATATTAAATTAATTAAAATATATAATAAATATAAGTATATACATATAAATAATAAATATAAAATATAATAAAAATAAATATATATATTTTTATATATTTTCATTTCAAAATAATATACATATATAAATATAAATACATAATATACATAACATACATAAATATATATATTTTCATTCGTGTCCAAGTTATTTAGAAAATTGCTTGAAACGTTTCGGTATGTTAGAATTTATGTTATACATAAACAAGTACATATATATAATATAAAAGAAAGTGTTTCGTACAAAGTAGATGCAGTTGCTTAGATGAAATTTTCAAATATTTTCAAAGGATCCATATAATAAATAAATCTTCTATCCTTTACTACTACCATGAGAGTTATTACTTTGATGGAATCAGAATATTTTTTTCTTTTTCTTTCTTACTAAAAGATATACAACTATTATAATCTCGTACGTAGTACATCAACGTAAATTCTTTTAATAGAATATTTTTCTGTTTGAATTTGCAGAAATATGTTGTTCATATCACGTTTAGTTTATTCCTAATGAATTTTCACAATGTACATATATGTGAATTTAAATTATCGATAAAACAAACATTGTTACTTTTATCTTTCAATGTTTATACTTCGTTAGGATCAAATTGTTATACAAAGTCGTATAGGAATTGTACGAGCTCTTAAACAAACTTATCGAGATAGAAAATACGTAATAAAATCTAAGTATCATATATATATATCTACCCCGTCAAGAAGTTTTATTAAGGGATTAAAAGTAAAAATAAAATAAGTCTATAAAAAACATGCTAAGAGAATGTAACCCCTACCAAGGAAAAAGTTTGTTTTACTTAAAGTATCCATTTAAAAAAAGAAAGTATGTCGTACGAGTTACTCGACTCTTAATCCTTCATCCTTTTTTACTTCTTACGAAGAAAATAAACGAAGTTGCTTTACAGTGTTATAAAACAAAGAAAAAATAGCACGTAATAGTAGATATATAACATTACAACTAGATAAAAAGTCATCTTGACCCTCTTCTTATCTTTCTTTTGTTATTACAATTAATATATATATATATATATATATATATATATGTATATATTAGGGTGGTCCTTAACAGGGGTGTTTTCAAATTTCTTGGCTCCCAGGG
>NW_014569928.1:34411-35440 GCF_001313835.1 Polistes canadensis
ATAGAAGTATGATTTCGGTTTGTCGAGATCTTTATTAGAGTGTTACGTTAAATCGTAAACGTTGATTGGATTTCGTTAAAAATGCAATCGATATTGTTATTCGAAAAAATTTCAAATTCGTTTCGTTTAACTTCCCACACGCGTTATCCTATTTTAAATGTTTTAAACCATGCTCTCTCTCTCTCTCTCTTTTTTATCTCACTATTTTTATTTTTTTTTCGTTCTTCTTTTCTTTTTATATAGTCCCCGATTAATTTCGGATTTTTTTCTTGAGAAAAATAATAAATAAAACTATGTTATATCCGAGATAAAATTTAACTAAAAATTGTATTAGTGTTTGTAGAGTGAGATTATTTATTGATTTTTTTTTTCTAGATAGAATTTGTTTAATTAGTCGTTAGAATCAAATGAAATTTTATTATTATTATTATTATTATTATCGAAACTTCGTAGCGTGTAAAAGTTTTATGATGATGAGAAAAAGTCGATGTAAGAAATAAATGATCTTCTTGTTAAGAAACGCCTAACGAACTATAATAAACCAAACGATACATCAAAACCATTGGCATGGGTGAGAAACGAAGGGTAGAAAAATGTTATCGTATCTTACCGTTATCGTAATCTAAAATAATGTCAAAGTTGTGTCGAAATTTATGATAGACGACGAATCCGGTAATTAAATAAACGTACAAGTTGACTAATTGGAAAAATTTCATTGAGAAGAAAACGAAGAGATGATGATTGAAAAAAGAAAGTAACGTAATCGTATATTAGATTTATTATTAATAATTTAAAATTACAAAATTATATTATTTATAAATATTATTTTAGTACAATAATATAAATGTCAAAGTTGTGTCGAAATTTAAGATAGACGACGAATCCGATAATTAAATAAACGTACAAGTTGACTAATTGAAAAAATTTCATTGAGAAGAAAACGAAGAGATAATAATTGAAAAAAGAAAGTAACGTAATCGTATATTAGATTTATTATTAATATTTTAAAGTTACAAAAGTATATTAATT
>NW_014569928.1:36820-39601 GCF_001313835.1 Polistes canadensis
AGTCCCAATAAAGGGACGAAACGTCCAACTAAATCAAACTAAGTTCTACTTCTTTCATGTCCAAGTTCCCTGTTAAATTTTATCATTAAAAATTATTAATATAAATTATAAAATAATAAAGTTATATATAAATTGTGTTAACATTCAGTTTTTTATCAGTTTACTTTATACAATAATCTATCCATTGTTTTTTTCGTTTCACAAAAAAAGTGAACGAAATGAAAACGTTCCAAGTACGAATACAGTTTGATATATCTCGTAAAAAAAGAAACTATACTACGCCAATTGGAACGGTCATGAAAAATAACTAACTCATCGTATAACGATCGATTAATCCTGTTAATTGACTGACTTTATATCTTTCTTTCTCTCTTCCTGCTTTTTTTTTGTTATACTTTTTGCTTAATTAATCCACGTAGTATATCCGATAAGTACGTCTCTTTCTTTTTTTTTTCTTTTTTTTCTTTTTATTTTTATTTTTGATGGAACTCACTCGACGTGTACTTTCAACTTTCCTAGTTGATTTCATCGCAAATTCGAAGTTGGTCTCTTGATAATGGTTCGATTTCCTGTACGATACAAACGAAAACTTTTCTACGACGATAAAAAGTATAATTGTCGAACGATTAGGAACCGATAAATCGAGACGACTTGTTTCTTTTCTTCTTTTACAAATTGTCTCGAAAATCCTTGCAATGTTTACTCGTACGAAATAGAATGAGTATGAGAAATAAATATACTACGTGCTCAAGAAGTTAAATTACTTTGAAGTTTTTCAAAAAAATCAATTTACTCTTCAAGGATTAAATGTAATACAAAATGTGAACGATAAAAATTACAGGAAAATAAAGTTAATGAAATATAAAGTTCGTGATACGTTGAAAAATTAAATGAAAAGAAAAACATAAAAAAGAAATGAAAATATTTGTAAATAAAAAGAAAGATGAGATATGGGAAGGATAATAAAATCATGTAAAATAACCAGTTAACTGTGTCGATTATTTTGCAAAGTGTGCCCCAGTGTGTGTCGCGATAATCAAACGATGACGATTATAGTCGTCAAACACAGAGTAAGTGGCGCTGTTGAAATATTCGGTCAAAAAGACGACTTTATTTTAGAAAATGAATGAATTTATGAGTAATATTTAAACAATGAATCAACGTAAAGCTATATTTACACAAATTAACGAAAAACTTAAAAAAAAATCAAATATTTAACAAACAAACAAACAAACAAAATTTTATTTTTTTTTTTTTCTTTGGTTAGACATCGCGGACATCATCGCAGATGGAGAATCTAATATACTTTGTTTTTTTGGTTATGACACGTCAAGATGAAAATYGGGATAATCAAAGATCTAGTRTCCAACTSAAATTATCTATAATTTTCATTTGTTTATTTCACTTCGTCCTGACTCCTAAACATTCTAAACATATTAATATTTACGAATATAATTTAGTTTTCGTCAGAATTACAATTTAAATATCAAATTGTATCAAAGTTTTACGCATGACGGATATAGCCGTCAAAACACAAAATTCTGCCATTCTCCATGATTGAAATCGTTTGGTGTTAAAAAACAAAAGAGAAAGTATTTCCGAATTGGTTGATGAACGTTAGAAGGAAGGAAGGAAGGAAAGTAAGAAAAGAGTATGCGAAACTGTTGGAATTGTAGAATCATTAAATCACAAAGAGAATCCAACGAGTCCGGAACGTAAAACCATTCATCTTCGATATCTTTCGGTTAGATGTTGAATCGAACACCAATTCTAGATCTACGATTTCTCATGGGTTAATACTTTTCTAATATTTCATTGATCTTCTTTACACCCGTAAGATAATCCGTGTCTAACTTTGTTATAAGAATTATGACTCTAACAATAAGTTAAGTCAATTATTTTAGGATAGAAAACGAATTATTTTCTTTATTTTCTTTAAATTTAGATCTTTGTTATCATTACATTTATTATTACTATACTTATCCAAACGTTTTATATAAAATAGGAAAGAAATTGTTCGACCAGGGATGGGGGTGAGAAAGTTGAGGAAAAACGTGTGAATAAAAGTCTTTCTGGTTTTTTTCAAACTCACGTTAGTTGTGGTTATTGTGGTCGGATTAAGTTCCGTTTAGGTATACCGGTAGGTGAACTCGACTTAAAAGACTCTTTTGGTTGGCTTTTGCTAATCTTTGAAATATCTATCTTTCTCTATTTCTCTCCGAATTTACGATAAATTAACGTACGTTTCGAGAAAACCGCTATTTTCTTCGGCTAGCCACGAAATAACGATGTTTAACGTTTTTCTCTTTTTTCTCTATTTTTAATATAAGAATATTAACCACTACAAACACTTTACCAACACGGATAGATTTATTTTTAGTTAAACGTGTTCGTGAAACTTTAACGAGTCTCGGACGTCGTTTTAAGTATCAAGATTTTCAACGTACACCTAATGAGAAAATTAAAGTAACGAGCATCTTTGATATTTATATAGATATGTATAGATATTATTAGATTATAAATAGATACATTTTTTTGTGTTATATTTAATTAGAAAATTTATAAGAAATATTTAACTTCTCCAACGAACGATCATTCTTTTCTACGATTTATCTCAATGTTAATAAAATAGTATTAATAGATTTATTACACTTACACGTACGCGTATATTTGAATTATTGTGCATTCAAATAAAATGAACAAATAATATTACTAGTTTTGTTGAGGAACTTAAATAATAACGATCAATTTAACGAAGTTTAGATGTTTTGTGTTTTGAAT
>NW_014569928.1:40501-43543 GCF_001313835.1 Polistes canadensis
ATTTTATATAAAGTAGTATATGCTGCACTTTTTCAAAACTTTATCTAACATATTTGCATCGAATTTACCTTTTTTTTATTATTGTTTCTTGTTATCTGTTTTTTGATTGCGTTCTGTAGGTTCTTCGTTGAAACGAAATTCTCTCGTTTCATTTCATGTAAAATGAATTTATTATGTTGTTTATACACTATTTTATAATATCATAATATTCCTGTGGTGTATGCAGGAAATTCTTTTTTATATTATTTTTTCTTTTTTAAAGTTATACTTCTTTTGGCGCGTTTTGGAAAGTGAATTTAGATGCGACCGAAAAATCGACACCACGAAGTTGTTCGATATTTACGATGCGCGGGCAAAGCGAATTCAAATTTACGGTATGAAGTAATTCGTAAATAAATAAATTAAATTGTACATATTAATTAAAAACTTTATCAATGGTATTTAATATCTTCATTTTATTTTATCATATTATCGTTTTTTCAACAAATGTAGAGTATTATATTGGTACGCGAGATAATGGAAGTTATTTTTGAGGTTATTGAGGTTATGTTCGTTTTGGTACGCTAAAAAAGTATAACTTCTTACGTGCGTACATAAGTACACACACCAGTTTTTTTTTTTACGGAAATTGAACTTACACCACTTTCATAATCAATGGTTACGCAATTTCTTTTACCGGCCAATTTTAAATTGGATAAAGCATTGACATTTTTTAAGAAATTAAATACTAACTAGTTGTAAATAGAAAATTTACACTAAATTAAGTACAAATTACGTGATATCTCATTTTTTTAAACAAATGGACTTACACTACTTTCAAAATAAACTGTCCATATATATGTGTGTTATGAGTATATGTTACAATATATATACAAACTCTCCCTTTCTGTTTACTTCACTTTTTGTATTCTTCTATTCGAAAAGTAAAACATAGTTATATCTGTTAACTTTATTGATATCGTATTACCAGTTATTGTACAATTCGATTCCGTTAATAATCCTTTAATTGTTTTTACTTTTCAAGTATACGAAGAAATACTAAATGAAGAGATAAGAAACGAATTGTTTTTTCGAGTTTTCTATTAAAAATGCTGCGTGTGTATGTTCAGTTCGTATAATGCTGATTGTACATTTTCTCTTTACTCTATTTTATTCCCCCTTTTCTTTTTCTTTTTTCTGTCGAATTTTTATTTCTTTTATGGAAGATAAACTCGAAATGAGAAATAATGACGCTTTTTTTAGGAAATATGCATACGTGTTACGTATATATACGTAAAGGATAGACATGCGTTTTAAAAAAGAGAAATAGAAAGAATGAGAGAGAGAGAGAGAGAGAGAGAGAGAGAGAGAGAGAGTATAAAAAAAAGAAGGAGGGAAAAAAGAAAATGGAGTGGAACAAAGTACAGCACCGCGTTGCAAGCGTGTGTTTTATTCTTTTATTTTTTTTTATTATTATTATTATTATTATTATCCATACGAGTCGACTCTCACGAATTCGAGATTTTTCCTGACAGAAACATACGCGTAGCTTTTTATCCGTTCCAGTAATAAAAATATTATGACTCCGAGCATAGTATACAAAGAGATGATGCAAAATAAAAGAATGAAAGCTAAACGAATCTAAAATTTGATTGACACTAGTTCGATCGAATCGTCGAACATTGATTGTCATCATTTGATTTCTCAATTTTTAACCCTTTCATTGCTGAATACTTTTAGCTTAAATATTTTGTACAAACGGAATAATTGATCATTCGTGTGTTTGTTTCGTTAATTGGTTTTACTAATCAGATTTTAATAATAAATGATATTTATTAATGAAAGTTTTTTGCTTTGTAAATATTATTTTCACGTGACAAGACTCAAAAGTATATTATTTTATAATACATTAATATTGATAAACACGTCTCTACGTTGGCAACTTTTACCAAACGCATATATGCGTCCATAGTAAACAAAGAATTCAAGATAATTAGAAAATATTTTCTATGACCGAACTTTTAACGATCATTCGTTCAATTATTATAATTCGCGTAATAAGTGAAATAATTAATAAATACGAATTAATGTAACATTACATTCGTATTTTTTAAATGCAGTTTTATCGGTGAAATTTTTCGAAGAAAATTCTTCCCCAACGCGAGTTGGTTGAAAAGAAAAGAAAAAAAATGAAACAAAAAAGAGAATTTATAATACTTTAGAGGGTTGTTCATCGTTATGCATAAAACATAATCGTTCCTTGGCAAAAATGTGTCGACAACAATTTTTCCTAATTTCCCCTCCCCCTCCCCAACCAACCCCCCGCCTGTCTGCCCGACCTCCTCGCACCCCCTCCAGAGAACAAAAGAGAAACGAATGCGAACGGAAACAATTTGGTGAACGCTGAAAATCCGCGTACCTAATCGTGACGATTATTACGAAGACTATCTTGAAAATCGTTACTCACGTCAAATGATCGATTAGAATTTCGTAGATTTGAAACATCGTGTTATTACCATCGAACATGTTTCCATTCGTTCGGTGAGATATTGGCTAAATGCCAGCCAATGAGATTCGACGTCGAACGAGTAAGGGTACTTCACGTTTTACGAGTTAACTCAACGTTTTTGTGATCTCACTGACAAAAATTTTCCCGATATCTGTTATCTCGATTTTATAAAGACCGAAGGAAGTAGACATAAAAAATATATGAAGTAAATATGAGTCATTATGGAAGTATCGTAATTTTTAGAAAAAAAATCGAGTTAGTTATCTTAAGGGGTTACATGGGTTTACACCGGGAAAAAATAGCATATTTTCAACAATTTTTTTCTCTATATAAAAAATGGAATTCTTATTCAAACTTTTTATAGTATTTAAGATATATATTTAAAGAACATTTTCTGAATTTTTGGTTGAAAAATATTTTAAACTCAGCCATTGCGACGTCATTTCCGGTGACCCCACCGAAAAAAAGTGTTTCCGCGTTGACAGCAGAACTTATAAACGATGGGGATTTTTCTGTTAAAAAAATAGGGTCTTTTAGTGAATACTTAAAACTAG
>NW_014569928.1:43728-45951 GCF_001313835.1 Polistes canadensis
GCGTTTAAAGATTTGAGTGCTGGTATAAGAGCCATTAAAGAGTAGAACTTCCCAGGGCTCTACCTTTGAAACTACTACTCCTATCGACTTCAAAATTGAATACAATATTTTAGATGAGTTGTAGAATTGAAAAAAAAAATAAAAAAAATAAAATTTTTTTGAAAGTCCCAAACCCATGTAACCCCTTAACAGTTACTTTTTTACATGATCCTTTCATTTTTAAGCAACTTCTTAATTATATATTAAAAATCATTGAAGATTTTGTAAGACGAAAATTTGCTGGTTAATAAATTGATTAAAAAATTTATTTTCAAAGTAACGTAAGTCCAATCGTAGCCATTAAAAACATATTGTTTCTTAAATAATGTTAATTATGATCAATTTGACACCCATTACAAACCCAAAAACATTATTCTACTGTGTCATCTGTTATCCATATTTTTAAATTAAATCCAATTGAACATAAACGTACTTACGCCAATTTTCAAAATAAACGGCTCATTTGATGTATTTTTCTTCCTTTTTTTTCTTTATTTTCTTTTATTTGATTTTTGTCTTGCCATTTAATATTCCGTATCGCGAATAAAAAGGGAAATCATTCAATCGTACGTGTGAACAATTCCTCTTGTTGTTAGTACAAAGGAAAACAAAATATTGTATCCAAATTCAGCAGTGAGGTTCGTATTTAGGTTCTGTTTAATGTTCTGAAAGGAAGGAAACATGTAGGTTCACTTACCCAACGTCGAGAAAATAGAAAAAAGGTTGAGAAAAAAAAAACCTGAACGTGGGGAGGGGGGGGGAGAAGGGAGAAATAAAATGGAACAAATCGAGCATGGCAGTTGTGAGTTAAAGGATTGGAAAAATAAACGGGAAGGGAAAAGAAAAAAATAGGAATGAAAGGGAAAATAAAGAAACGAAATGTTTAAAATACACTTTCTATATTTTTTCTTTCTTCTTTACTATTCCATAAAAAAAAAAAAAAAACATATTCCGATCGTATTAGAATAATGCATTTCTTATCTGATGCATCGAAATAATATTAAACTCAAAGGAACCCCCTTGGAAATCCTATACGAGATCAAACGAACAACGTGGTGTGCAGGCAGGCACCACTCAGCTTGATTAACATTGAAAGGGGCAGGAATGAGGGGGTGGTAGAATAACGAAGGATTTTCCAGATATTAATAGTAAAAAAAAAAAAAAAAAAAAACTACAGGAAGAGGTGAGAAGGTGAAAAAAAAAAGCCCGAAAAAACTCGTGGAATGTGCCAAAGCGGATTTAGATGTCTCCCCGCATCCCCGACCCCTCTTTTCGACCTACCTATATTTTATTCATGGATCGGTTAACGGATATGAAAGCACGAAAGCTGGATCGAAGCTTTAAAAAAAGAATGAACGAGAATGATCCGCGTCACTTTCTACTTCTTTTTTTTTTATACATTTTATTGCTTGCCAGAAAACTTCTTTCCCTTTTCTCATTTTTGAGGATAGGAAAGAAACAAGAGATAGATTTGAAGATAAATTTAGATAGAGATAAAGTATTGTCTTGCAAAGTAACATACCCCAGCACCACCAGCAGCAGTAGCAGCCAGTAGTAGAGTTTGGTACGCCTATGCAATGTCATCAATCAAGGTGGTTTCAGTTTCGACGGACAACAATGAGAATACTGTCGCAGGAGGATCCGTGAAAGCATCGATCGGGTTTGATCGATCTACTTCGTTTACCGGATCCCCCATAGCAAGGAACGATCCGGATTCCCCAACATTGGATTCCTCGGATAGTAGATACAACGTCAACTTGACTACGGTGGTTGGTTTAATATCGTTGATCGGATGATTGGGCTGGTAACACGGATAGAAAAATCTTTTTACTGTGTTCAAGTGGATCTCGATACGAATTCTCGAGCTCGATATCATTGATTTCATCTTTTCTTTATATCTTATTTCCATTAAAAGGGAGAACTATCTTTTGTTCTTAAAACAATCTTTTGATAAATGCGGGATAATCAATTGTATTAGACGAGAAATATTTAAATAGGCATTTGTAATCACTCTGACTTATTGTAATAAGGGATAGAGGGATTAATTATGATGATAGTTTAACCAGTTAAGTGTGTTTGACGACTATATCCGTCATGGAAGAATGGCAGAATTTTGTGTTTTGACGGCTATATCCGTCATGCGTCAAATTTTGATACAATTTGATATTTAAATTGTAATTCTGG
>NW_014569928.1:47471-49633 GCF_001313835.1 Polistes canadensis
AAAAAGCGTTTTGAGAAAAACGCGTTTAAAGATTTGAGTGCTGGTATAAGAGCCGTTAAAGAGTGCAACTTCCCAAGGCTCTATCTTTAAAATTACTACTCCCATCGACTTCAAAATTGATTACAATATTCTAGATAAGTTGTAGAATTTAAAAAGATAAAAAAAAAATTTTTTTGAAAGTCTCAAACCCTTGTAACCCCTTAATAAGACCTCATAAGACTATTCTTTTCCTTTTTCTTTATTCTTATATCCCATGCATCGGTCATACTTTCTATGGAAGGTGAAAGAAAACGCAGGGTGGTCCTAGTCATTTTCCGATCCATCATTGGTCATCAACCGTTTTTCTTCTAAACATAAGTGTGAGTACTGATAAGTGTGAGTTAGAGTGGGAGTACGTTCAAAGATTCTCTGAATCTCCCAGTCCAGACCACCACGTGTTATTTGTTTAACCCTAGAACTACTAACTGGGGTAGATATCTAAGGTAAACTTAAATTAAATGAAGATTTGATCATTTTTCAGTACTTAATTTATTTCAATCGATTTTTCACTGATTAAACTTTAGTAAAATTGAATTTGCTCTTCACCATTCTTTTTGACATGAAAAAAAAACAAAAAAATTCATATATTTAAAAGTCTGATTATTGCTATCAGAACATTTTTTAAGACTAAAAAATCCTTGGGGTAAATATATACCACAGTTTGTAGTTTGGGGTTTAAAAAATAAGTTTGTAGTTCTAGGGTTAAAAACAAATACCAGATCCTTCCTCTTAGAAGAATCCCTTAGATTTTTTGTCACCATAACACTATAAATATTCAGTTATCTTTTATAAACTAAAATTAAAGTATCCCTAAGTCAATAGTATATCCTTACACATCTGTGAATCCTGGATAGTTCAATGCAGTCACCCTGTCAAAATGAAAGATCCTTGATATCGTTATGTATTTTATTATCAAAACTATACTTTAAGTTTGACCACAGTCACACTTGCACATTTATTTTGTTAATTATAATAATTCATATCTCGTATATTATTTTCTCTTTGTAAAATTTTAAATCATTCATTATTTAAATAATTTTATACTAATAGAAATATATTTTCATACATTTTACTTTATATCTTTTATTCGTCGATAGAAAGAAAATTTGTCAATTAAAATTTGTTACAAAAATAAGACGCGCGTAGGATATTTGTTAAAAATCGTATGACAAATCACACGTTTTAATTAGAATTGGAAAAGCCAAAAGAAAATCGATAATAATTTACATTATTTATCCCATCTCAAAATAAAATCATTTTTCGGATACTCTAAAATATCTCGAATTAATGAAATTAATACTCTACCTTATTTCCTATTTTCAATATTGATTTTAACGAACAAATGAAATATAAAAAATGTAATATTGTTGTAGTTTCGAGTTTCCCATTTTTAGATAAGATAAATCGAACCTTAAGTCGCAAAGGGACTAAAGAACACACAGGTAAAACATTTTCAGGATTCACAGGACTTATGAGCTCGCGTTAACAAGAAACATGTTCCCGTAGGACGTACACACACGCATACTGCAAACGACAAAATCGGTCACGTCATGTTCGTGGTCTGCCAAGAAATATACACATACGTTGAAATTATATATATATATATATACATATATATGCAAAGACATTATTTTACGTGTCGCGTTTCTCGTGTAGAACCAAGCAAATCCCTAGAAAACCCTAGTTCGTCGTTTTGTTTTCGAAGAGAAATATTCGAGCGTGCAATTTCTGACCATCGCACGAATATACTAACAGACAATTGGTTTTAAAGTACAGAAAGTTCTATTTAACGAGTAAGATATACCAAATGATCTATATATTAAGACAATTTTCAAAGATAAGACTGTTTTAGGGAGTTTATTAAGAACACTTATTAACATAATCTAGTTTGTTACTTTAAGGGGTTACATGGGTTTACACCAGGAAAAAATAGCATATTTTCAACAATTTTTTTTTCTATATACAAAATGGAATTCTTATTCAAACTTTTTATAGTATTTAAGATACATATTTAAAGAACATTTTTTGAATTTTTGGTTGAAAAATATTTTAAACTCAGCCATTGCGACGTCATTTCCGGTGACCCCACCGAAAAAAAGTGTTTCCGCGTTGACAGCAGAACT
>NW_014569928.1:51918-53626 GCF_001313835.1 Polistes canadensis
ATTATTATAATTATTATTTAATACTTTTCGTACAACTTGAAAAAAGAAATTCTTCAAAAGTACAATTTTGCTATCTTCGACGTATTTTCTATATAAACAAAAAAAATAAAAAAAATACAATACGCCTATTTAATCGATACTTTATTTATTCTTTGAAGAGAAAAATAGAAAAGAAAAAAATCGAATAGAAATAAACGGTGATATTGTATAAAAGAATTCTCGAAAAAAAGAAAAGGTGGTCTCAGAGATAATGAATACGCTGATGTTGCTGGTATATTGGTGTTGGTGTTGGTGTTGGTGTTTGTGTTGATGCTGTGAATTCTGCTTGTTGGATAAATTTATTTAAATGAACCCGCTTTCAATAACGATACTTCGAACTGTAAAGACTGCGACAAAATATCTATCTATCTCTCTCTTTTACTTTTTTTCCATCTCATTCCATTTCTCTTCGTTCGATTCCATTGCTTGACATTCGACCCCATTAATTTTTCAACCAATCAACAATTCAACCACCACCAACGTTTCTCACCCTGTTCTCTTTATCGTTTTGCTACCACTTTTTTTATTTTATTTTATTTTATTTTTTTTTTCCATTCATGATCCGTTTCTTCGATGAGATTTCGATTATCCCATTGTGTTTTGTAATATAATATCTTTGAACTTTAATCGAACCACTTGCCTTTAGGAAAAAAAAAAAAAATACGAGGAATTAAAAGAAGGTTGTTTTTTTTTCTCTTTCAAAACTTTAAGAAAAGTTTTTCTCGATACAACACCTAAAACGAGAAATATCCTCTGACTCTTTTTAAATTTTTTCTTCTTCTTCTTCTTCTCATTAAATGTATACTTTTTTTTGTATTTATTTTACTCGTTGTTACTTTTACCATTGTTTGCAAAAGTTTTTTTATTTTTCCCATATTATTCTATACGAATATAAACGCTTGATAATATTAACAAAAAATGGTAAAACAGAGAGAGAGAGAGAGAGAGAGAGAGAGAGGGGTAGAAAAATAATATGAATATAAAAAACAAAATCAGTCGATTAAAGGGAAGCCGCGATAGCGGCAAAACGTGGGCTCGGGGAAATATAAAAAAAACAAGACTGTTTTAAATAAATTTACATATCAATTCGTTGAATTAAACGAAGCATTATACCGTAGCTGCGTATAATCTATTTCATCGGGGCATTATATACATATATATTATATAAATGTATGTATCGGTGAAAACGAGTAATTGTGCGAAATAACCTGAAGCTGACCGTTCTTTTAAAAAAGATTTAATCTACCTTCGTTTAAACAAACGATATTAATCCATTTTTTCTTATCATCGAAATAAATAGGTTGATAAAAAAATTATTCCTAAGATTGATTGAAAATAAACCTAATTATTATCACTTAGGTTGTGTGTGTTATATATTATAATTTCTTATATGAAAATATTATAAACAATTTTTTCTTACGTGATATATTACAATGATAAGTATAAACATATATATCACACTATTAATATAACAAAATATTAGGTCTACCGGAAAGTTTTGTCCAATTTTTTCTCCTCAAGTTTCAATCGATATAAACATGTTTATTTGAGTCATATATGACTATTTCTCGTTGTCATTGCATTTATACACATGTACTCTCTTAAATAAACTGAAAAAAAACCTTCTTATGTCATTGGGCAGTGAGAGGCGATCGTTAAAACATGACGA
>NW_014569928.1:55197-56699 GCF_001313835.1 Polistes canadensis
CTTATTTTTTATATTTCTAATAATATGATAGACTCACCGATGATTTTTATTAATGTTTTTTTACGGTTGTATTTACTATATTTCCTGTATTGTGTGTGCGATGTTAACGTATTGTAATAATGAAAAATTCATTAATTAGAAAATAACACTACAATCGCATTAATTTTCAATGATATTTTTCGAGGTTAAATAGAAAAAGAAATTCGTTTATCGTGACCAACTAAAATAACGCCTAATAGTCATTATTTCGATTGAAAAGGTTGCTAAATAAAACGAGAACGTTTAATCGATACCTAAATTGTTGTTTAAATTGAAGTTTATCAACGTCGTATCTACAAATAATGACCAGTTGGGATCTTTTGTTTACTTTTTTCTACCACATACGTTAATACGAATACAATTATACGAAAATAGGAATAAAGATGGAAAGAAAATAAATTAATGTGTTCGATGAATTTATATTTGAAATTTTGAAATATTTTTTTAATAAAGTATGATAAAAACACGTGTTGATTAAACAAAAATAAGAAAAAGAAAAAAATTAAAAGCGACACGTTTCTCGAGTTTGGAAAAAGAAAATGAAATCGAAGATTTGTTTTTTTTTTTTCTTTTCACACCACTATTCGCGAATCGGATTGATTTCTTTATTCTCGTTTGTTATAAATTCGGAAGGAAGAAAAAAAAGTTATAAAAATGGAATGGAAAGAAAATTGTAACCCTTTGGACAATTGTTCTATAAAAAAAAATGAAGAAGAAAAAAAAAAAGAACTATTCTCCTTTTATTTCATCTTGAAAAGAAAAAAAGGTGAATACGATCATTAAAAAACTTAGAATCGATAAGATAAAAGCTTTCGTTCCTTTCGTAGAAAATCTTTTGCGATTTTCTATTCACCCTTTTTATTCACACCGTTTCCCCTTTTTTCTTTTTTTTCTTTTTCTTTTCACCATTTTCTCACTTTCTTTTTCCATAATATTGCGTAGTAGAAATTGTTCGACGTGGAATAATAGTAAAATCATGAAAACGAATAAAATATGAAAATTGAAACGAATACCATATCGAAAATATTTTTCACTCCCCATTCCCCCCGTTCACATTCCCCCCGTTCACATTCCCTCCCTTTGTTCCTTAACAATAAACGACAAAAAATTTCATCCTTATTGTTTCGCGTGGAAAGATTTTTGATTGAAAAAAAAAAAAGAAAAAAGATAGAAAAAAAAAATAGTTTAAATTTCATTACGTCGAACGAATTTATCGGTGTATGTTCGCTTTTATTCAGCGTATCGCACACGGTTTACGTTTCGAATATAAAACTATTCCAATTTCTTTTCCACTAAATTTTCCTATCTTCGTCTCACGATTTTATTTTTAAATAAATATATAATTATAATATATAAAAATAAAAATTTTTAAAAATATCTTTGACGTTACAGATTTGTCCTGTTGTATTTTAATACAAAAAATATAAGAAAAATAAGATATTTGATCTTATACAATGGTTGTA
>NW_014569928.1:58110-69963 GCF_001313835.1 Polistes canadensis
AAAAATATATTCGACGTTACAGATTCGTTCTGTTGTATTTTAATACAAAAAATATAAGAAAAATAAGATATTTGATCTTATACAATGGTTATATATTTGTATTTGTGTGTTTTAACTTTAGATTTGATCTACGTTTAAAATATATAAAACAAGATTAAGATAAATTATGTTTATTATTTTATGAGCTCATCCTAAGAAAAGTATCTTTAAATTTAACCTTTGTTTTTAGTGTCGGACAAAAGTATCGTAACTACGCAGAAAAAATACAATGAGCATTTGACAAATTTTCTAAAGATTTGAGAAAAAGCTCATCAAAATTAAATTTACAAAATTCTAAAATTTAATATATTACCAAATAAAAAAAAGAATAAATATATATAATATACATATATATCAATAAAAAAATAATCAATATAATAAATAAAAAAAAAGGAATACGTTACAGGGTTACCGAAACGACTATTATCAAATATAAATTTATAAATAAATAAAATATTATCAAAAAATAATTATTATATAAAAAAAAGTGTTGTATATTCAAGAAATAATATTTTATCCAAAATTTACGATAAATTTAAAGCAACAGTTGAAGATATTTAGCAAGCTAGTGGTGAAACGATACGGAAACGTCAATTTATGAACTCAAGTAAAGGTCCTTATGGTTGTCGTTATCTCTTTTGAACGATAACATTTTCGCAACACGTAAACGAGGAGAGATGGAAGAAAGAGAGAGAGAAACATAAAGAGAAAGAGAGAGAGAGAGAAATTGTAAAAGGGTATGAAACGAAGCCCTTTATGTCGGTGAACTATAAACTATAGTTCACCATGAGGTAGAAACAACGATGAAACTATCTCGAAACTGATATTGATCTCTCTCTCTCTCTCTCTCTCTCTCTCTCTCTCTCTCTCTCTCTCTTTCTCTCTTTAACGATAACTAGCTCGATGAAGCACTCGTTTCGATGAAAAGCTTCATTAATAAAATTAAGCTCAATTAAAAATGAGCTTTGACATGGGGTGTGTGTTGTAAATGAATAACACGATGAATTTAACTACCGTATAGTATTTTATTTTTTTTTTTTATTTTTAACGAACCATCATCAGTCAATTGAATTGCATTTCCTCCTAATAAGACCTTCGTGGAAAACGAAGAGGGGGAAGGGGAAATAGAGGGAGAGGACAAAAAAAAGCGAAAGAATATTTTTGTATTTTTTTTTCTTTTTTTTTTTTGATAAATTATACATCATGTATCGGTATATTTGTCATCGAGTGTGGCCCCAATTTATCTTTAAGAAATATCGTTTTTACCGTTATCATGTTACGCTGATAGTGAACCAACGTATCAAGAATTTATTGCAATCGATATATACCACCCAACATATTTATATATATATATATATATTTTATTTATTAGTTCAGTGATATTACGTTGGATCAATTTAAAATAAATCGATAGTACAAATTGGATAGTTCTTTAACAAAACGAGAGTCGATGAAATAAATTGGATGCTTTAAAGTTTTTGTTTATATCGTGTATGTTATTAGATAGTTGATTAGTTTGCATTGGTTTACTACGAAGATATGCAATGCATACCAGCACACAATTTTCAGTTAGTTTATACGTCCAGCAAAGGTCCCTTTTGACCTAAGTTTTATTACGCTTTGCATGAGGGTAGGTGCAGGAGGATAGTCGACAGTTCGAGAGTAAAAAAGTAACAGTTGAACACAAATCACAACCAATTCCAATTTTTACAGACTATTTCAGTTCAATACCAATTCCAGTTGGCAAAGAATTTTATTTTTTGAAACTTTTTCCATTCCATTTCTCTTTATATTTATTTAATGTAGTTTTCTCGATACGTGATTTGTATTTTAGAATTTTAAATACAATGTTTCATTAGTATATATGTTACAGTCACAACCAGAAATCAGTCATTGCTAGTAATTCCTCAGTATTACTATGAATGCAAAGAACCTTCAAACGAAGTCAGAAATTGAACAATTCTTCCAGTTTTTCCAAAGCATTAAACATAAATTTATAAATATAATTTATAAATGTAAAATAATTTTATACTAAAAATGAATAGATTTGAATGAAACTTACATTAAATTAAAGTACACTCTTTTGTTTACACGTTGGTCACCATATCGAGTTATAAAATTAGCATGTAAAGTTCATAAAATGTCAAAGAATGCAATGTGGTAAGTTGTGCATCTTTGCAATTTCTTTAAAAAGTTTTGGTAAATATTTTTTATACTAAAAGTGAATAAATTTTATTAAAATTTATATTAAATTAAAGTACACTCTTTTGTCTACGCATAGGATACAATATCGAGTTATAAAATTAGCATGTAAAGTTCATAAAATGTCAGAGAATGCAATGCTGTAAGTTGTGCATCTGTGCAATTTCTTTGAAAAGTTTTGGTAAATATTTTTTATACTAAAAGTAAATAGATTTGAATGAAACTTATATTAAATTAAAGTACTCTCTTTTGTCTACGTGTAGAATACCATATCGAGTTATAAATTTAGCATATCAAGTTCAGAAAATGTCAGTGAATGCAATGCTGTAAGTTGTGCATCTTTGCAATTTCTTTGAAAAGTTTTGGTAAATATTTTTTATACTTTTAGCAAATGGATTTTAATGATTTTTATATTAAATTAAAGTACTCTCTTTTGTCTACGCATAGGACACCATATCGAGTTATAAATTTAGTATGTAAACTTCATTAAATGTTAGAGAATGCAATGCTGTAAGTTGTGCATCTTTGCAATTTCTTTGAAAAGTTTTGATAAATATTTTTTATACTAAAAGTGAATAGATTTTAATGAAACTTATATGCCTTGGAAAAACTCTGTAAAAAGTCTTATTTCCGAATGGCGCCTTGCATGGATAACAATGCGGAGGAATTACTAGCAATGACTAATTTCTGGCTTTGACGGTAACATATATAATCCTATATTAAATGTATATATTAATAGTAGTACATAAATAAATAAGATAATCTCCTAATTTAAACGTTTTACAGCTATGGGCGCATATATGCGTCCAATAAAAACCATGGGTGCTTTGCTTATTCAATTTCCTGTTAAATTGTTTTCCTCGTTTTTCTTTTTTTTTATATATTCTTTTTTTCAAATATTTGAATCAACGAAGATCGTAAAAAAGAGAGGATGCATGCGGTCTCGTCGCAAGTGAAAGTTTTACGACAGTCGTAAAACTAACAAATCGGCCAGTTGCGTTTAATTATCCGACAAAAAAGGATCGAAAATTCGATTACGATTAAAACAAATTTTCGCTTAGAGTGAAACTCGTTTGTCAGATAATTTACGTTAGTTTTTTTTCTAAATTATTCAAAGTAATTTTTATTTAGATTCAATAAATTATTAAAAAATCCAACTTTTATCCAATGGGTGGTCACAAGCTAAATTATTCAAAATAATTTTATTTAAATTCCATAATTTATTAAACAATCACAAGCTTTTATTATCTGACGACCGGTCAAGCTAGGTTTAACTATATCTCTTTGTTAGTCTAGACTGTAACCATAATTAAATGGTGCTTTCCGATGCAAACGCAAAATGATCCTTCCTTTCAAACAGGCCTGCACAGTTGCGATACGCCAAGGCGAACGAGGAATATTACGTTGGAAATTCTGACGAACAGGCCCCCTGGTATTATTTAATTAACTTACAACTATCACAACTTACCCTCCGCAATTACCGAAATTATAAATGACTGTGTAAGCAATTATGGGCATCTCTCCAACCACGAGATAACGCGTTTCTCTATTATTATTATTATTACTATTAGTATTGTTAACAAATCCTTTTGTAAAAGGGTTTAATATGATTTGTCATATCAGAGTTAAACTCTCGCTATACGAAACCTACGCATATGATTTATTTTATTTTCAACACTTTCGTCAAATCTATCCAACGATTGTGCATAATTTTTGAAGTCGTATTTTCTTTAGGCGCGTTTGGGAAAAAATGATGAATCGTAAAATTCAGATTCGACCGAAAAAACGACACCAAGAAGTTGTCAATATATTTACGATGCGCGGGTAAAGCGATTTCCAATTTTTCTTCTCAAGCGGTCACCCAACCAATTTCTACTTCAAAGCGCTGCTGCTTGACTTAAAAGATCGAAGCAGGAATTTGTGCTGCCAGCATGCCATGCCCGTTGACGCATGAAATCATTTGATATAACTCCCTTATATTTAGTGTTGACTGATATCAATATTTTGATATTTTTGACCAGTATCAGTATACATTTAAATTTTTGTTTAAGTTTTTGAGATTTCTAAAACAAATACAGAGAAGTGTAACGCTTGTTACTATCGTTATACAAATGTATCTAAAAGAAAGTATCCATCACAAACAAACGTGGAATGGTATAACGCATATAAGCTGCGAAAAAAAAGAAGTATAACTTCTTACTTAAGTACATAAGTACACACATCAGTTATTTTCTTTTAACCAGTTAACTGAGTCGATCATTTTGCAAAGTGCGCCCTAGTGTGTGTTGCGATAATCAACCGATGACGGATATAGTCGTCAAACACAGAGTAAGTGTCGCTGTTGAAATATTCGGTCAAAAAGACGACTTTATTTTAGAAAATGAATGAATTTATGAGTAATATTTAAACAATGAATCAACGTAAAGCTATATTTACACAAATTAACGAAAAACTTAAAAAAAAATCAAATATTTAACAAACAAACAAACAAACAAAATTTTATTTTTTTTTTTTTCTTTGGTTAGACATCGCGGACATCATCGTAGATGGAGAATCTAATATACTTTGTTTTTTTGGTTATGACACGTCAAGATAATAATCGGGATAATCAAAGATCTAGTGTCCAACTGAAATTATCTATAATTTTCATTTGTTTATTTTATTTCGTCCTGACCCCTAAACATTCTAAACATATTAATATTTACGAATATAATTTAGTTTTCGCCAGAATTACAATTTAAATATCAAATCGTATCAAAATTTTACGCATGACGGATATAGTCGTCAAACACACTTAACTGGTTAAAAATATTTTTCTATATTTCTTATATAATATAATTATGCATCTGTTACACATTTCAGCTATATTACGATATCTATTACTTTTTAATTATTTTATAAATTATTTAAATTATATTATCATAATTGTTGCACTATTATCCTCTCATCTATCTGTTATCTATTATTCGAGATATAAAAATAAAAATAAAAAATTTCAATGCAAATGCCATTAGATAGAAAGAAAGAGAGAGAGAGAGAGAGGTTCATTAAAAAATGGATCGATGTGGGTTAGTATATCGATACACACAGTGGGGTGTTCGCAAGTATATACGCATGAAATTTTGGTGACTTTCGAAACGCATCCCCTGCGTTCATTCGTTCGTTCGTTCGTTCGTTCATTCGTGCGTCGTTCGATTTTATATTCATCGTGTGATATCGTCCGGGCATTGAAAATTGCACTCACGGGCTACTGCTTTTCGTTCGTTCGCCCGTATAATATATTCTTGCGTGGTACGCGCGAACGGAAATCGCGTGGCGTGTTAAACATTAGATAAAAAAAAAAAATAAATAAAAAAACATACGTGAGACCATAGTGTAATAGTCTCATCTATCCACGTATCCACCACTTGGGATTTTAAACGACACGCTTGTTTTCTTTTTGTTTCTTTTCATTTGACCTGAAAAAGCACCGTCCCACCCCACTCGTTAACGTTTTTAAAACAACAATGATTTTCATACGTGACCCACCCCTTTTCCTCCCACCCTCACCAATCTCCAACTTATTGCTTTTGACCTACAATCGTTAATTTATTATCTTTCCCTGTTCATTTATTTTTCATTTTTATAACAATCTTTCGTTGTAGGAATATTATCGTTACGATCGACTAGGTTAATCAAAGTCAAAATCAATTGTTAAGAGGGAAAAGTGTAATGAACTTTTAAGTTTTTGAAAACGATTGGTAGAATATAATTTTATTTCTTTGAATCTTACAACGAATTCTCTTTTCTCTTGTTTGAATCCTTAGTATATTTATATATACATATATAATATATACATATATTATTTTATATTATATTATATACATATATTATATGTTATAATATTAATAATTATGTATTATATTACATAATATATACATATATTATTTTATATTATATTATATACATATATTATATGTTATAATATTAATAATTATGTATTATATTACATAATATATACATATATTATTTTATATTATATTACTACATATGTAGGATCAGGTGTGAGGAAGCAAAACAAAGGGTTGATGATGAATATTGTTGGTGTATATATTGAGAAAATATCGGTATGACAAAAACGTTTAAATACTTCTTAAAATAACAGGAATTGTAACAACAAACGGAACGTCTTAAAATCTAAAAGATACACGACTAATACGGTTTTGAAATATAGCGTCTCAAACGACTTCGACAAAATAACAACTTGGACGACTTAATGAACAACGACTTGAACAACTTAACGAAATTACAACTTAAACGACTCGACTGAATTTCGGCTTCGACGACTTAACTAATTCGCGATTTTACGTCTTTTCGTCTCAACGACTGGCTAACGACTCTGTCTTTTCTTTTCCTCCTAGCAACGACTCATTGCGCTGGTCATGCACCAACATACGCACATGCACACAACACATCAACATTCGCCCAAACAAACAAATCACCCGCGCTGCACGAGCTATTGCACATCGGCTGAGGCCTAACAGATGCACATCATGCCTCGTCCCCACAATATATATATGTAAATTATTTCTTTTCACGTCATACTCTTCTTAACTAAAAAATATCATCACATAATAATTTTTTAACGCATATTCTACTAATACATATACTTTAATAATAATCTTCTACACATACTCATCGTCTTTTTGTTACATATATATATGTAAAGCCGTTAATGTGCACATTACCTAAATAATCTGCAGTATAACTGATTTCTGCAGTTGAACGGTAACATATACCCTCCTAGTAAACAAATGCACGTAGTTATTCGTATCGATCATGCATATAATACAACTAGTAAGCTCGAGAATTTTCTATACTTTTCTCAGTTATCAATTGCACACGATTTCACATGCTTACAATAATGCACAATACACACCATTCCTACAACTATTTTATCTCGCATACTTACTCACGTACACACACACAGAGCTTACACAATTTTCATTTCAACTATATCAAATATTTCATATTTTTACTTATATGATTGTGATAGAATAAACAATACAACACAAAATATAAACAATTAATAATTGTTTTTCAAATACCAATTTTAAATCTTTGAAAAATGCATACAGAATAACACTCGATAAGTTTATAAACATGAAAATCATAAACAGTCGATTATCGTTCTCGTCATTTTATACAAGAATCTAATTCAGCATACCTTTTTACACGAGATGCAAGTCAAGCAAGCTATATTAAAGTAGTATCGAGTCCTTCCAGTGGTGGTGTTTACTCGTCCTATGGAAAACTACGTTCAAATCGATACAATTTCCGGATACTTTTATAGACGGATACACGCCGTTAGCGTATCCAATCTATCGTTTAATATCAGTTGCAAAGCTTGCTGGATATCGAAAACGTTTCGTTCCAGTCTTGCATGCTTGCACCCCAGCTCCCCCCTCCTTCACCCACCCACCCCTCTTTCTCCACGCCATTCGGTAAATGTCATCTCGTTCAAAGCATTTTTCAAATTGTATGAGTCCTTTAGTCAGACCCATATTTTCTACGTATATGTATGTATATGTATGTGTGAATACAAACACATATAAATATATCTTTCTACCCTCTCAAGCAAATTTTAGATATTGACGTTCACACTACCTAAAAGATCTACGATGTCAGGTCAAAGGACAATTTAGTTTCAGTTATCTACGGTTAACAGGACCTTCCAAAAGATCAACTTTTTAAACTAGTGCTATATACGAACGAGAGAATTTACTTTAAGTAAAGACAAATTTCTCTCTTGAGAATATGAAATTTATATTACTATCTTTGTGTCTATGTAAACGAGTGTGGTCTTCGAATGAATGTGGTATCATTAAAAGTAAAATAGAAAAAAAGAAATACAGGTAATACAGAATTCATTTTATTCCTTCGTGTCATTATTTTAAGAAATTTAGTTACGTAAATATATAATAATATAATGCACAGGTTGTGCACAGGTGCATTGTGCAACGTTTGTTCGTATTGATGAGATATTACAATTAGAAAAAAATTGTATGTTTGTAAATATATAATTTTGTTAAACAAAAAATCGTGTTATCCACTTTTATAGAAGTACAGTCATTTATAAAGGTTTGTCACAATTTTCTTATCATGTTAAAACAATATAATACCATATATAAATACAAGAATTCTAGACAACAAATGAACAAATATTTTCTACGAATGATATTAAATACAATGTAATATATTTAAACAACCCTACTTCAAACTCTTAGAAAATTTAAATCAAATCCGATAGTTCCATAGAGAACACAGTTTTGATACAACCACTGTTGCAAAACGTGAAATAATAACTCAATGATTTGCTTGAAACCCAATCAAACAAAACCATATCTATCTTAATAACATTCAAAATATCAAAGTAAGTTATTCCAGTTATGTGATTGTGTAATTATCGATCGACAGATCGATAAATCGATTTTCCATGATAATAATTAATCGATTAATTTGTAAACTATCTTGATGCCTCTTAATCATCAAGCTCATTAATTATTCCACTCCTGTCTCGCTTTCCCTCTCTCTCTCTCTCTCATCTTTGATGAGTATGTCATCGATATCCACATATAGTAGATCGTTATGCGATTATCAACAACAATTAAATCTAATTGTACTTACCGTTCTACGAATATATGCTATTGAACGTTTGGAACGATCGATACTGTTCAACACAAACATACACATACAAACATACAAACATACATATATATAAATTGAAATCGTCCTTGTAAAATACCGACTAATGATGTGTATTTATACGTAGAAGAAGAAAAAGAAAATAAATGCGAAGAATACAGCCACGAATCGATTGAAAATTTCAGTCTTGAAAAAGATCACTTTCACGTGCAAAACAAATACAAGCTCGCGTGATGGTAGAAGGGTTGGGGTGGGGTGGGATGGGGCGGGGGGAGGCTGGGGGGAGGCTGGGGAGGTATGAATAGAGAGGTGCACCAGGTGCATTGTGCAACGTGTGTGGTCGTATCGGTGCAATATTACTCGAATCGATGGTACAAGTAGGAGAGTAATTGAGTACCGAAACCACAGCAAGTACCGAACAGTATCAATCAGAATGGGGCCATTCGATTCGTGGGGGATCATCTATCAGGCTGCTGTTCGAGATATCGATTGCACCAAATTTCCGCATGTCATAGGTTTAGGAATAGAGAGCGTCGAGCACTTAGGTACATTCCGATGAGCCTATTGTCAAGCCGAGAGTTAGGAGTGCACTCGTCGTTGCGTTTTCCTTGAATTTCCTCATTTAACGAGCGGGTGGATTGGGGTGGGTTAGAAGGGGGTGGCAGGGGGTTTAGTTGGGTTTTATCTCGATGTTTAAATTCAATTCGTTGTATTACGAATTATTTTCCAATTGAAAGAAACAAATTCGTGTCATGTTCTTCATATTAACATAAATATAACATATTATTATTATTATTAATAACAATTAAATTTATTTTCACACATTTAGATTTAATAATAATATTTTTTATTAAATTCATTTTTTATTTAATCTAATTTATAACAGAAATTATATATATATTAAGCAATTAAAATGTAATATTATTCACAAAACGTATGATAAAATTATACTTACTTATTAGTGCAATCTGAAGATTGGATAACACATTGTATATTTAATACATTAATGGCTTTTCTTTTTTTCTTTTTTTTTTTTTACGATTCGAATAAAGGACGCATGAAAATTTGATCAAGCTCCGTGTGTTTCATTTCGGTTATTCGTATTTTTAACTCCTCGTCCCGAATTCGTGGGATAACCAGAACGCATCGGTTAGATTTATCATATATTTATTGTTCAGAAACATTCACAACGTTTTTTTTCTCTCCATCAAAAAATAGTCCGTCTCGATTAAACGGGCTGGGGGTGGGGGGGAGAGGGAGGGGTTGGGAGGGGGTTGGAAGGGGTGATATTATCGATTAGTTCACTGCTTATGAAACTGTCAAGAAATAAAGTGGTGGGTAGTAGGGTGTTTCGTTACTGTCAAATAATAGAACGTTATATCAAATTCCTATAGGATCGATAATCAATTTGGAAACGTTTCTTATCGAGTTGCAAAACTTTCCAAAACTATTCTAATAAAGAATTCTTCGAATATTATTACATCCGATGCTAAAGATAACTTTTTTCAGGGTGAAACGAGATTTCAATCGATCCTGACCGAGTAATCTTATCATTTTGATTCTCATTTATTTCGTATTTTAATGAAATAATCTGCAGGTTAATTATTTTGGTTTTACGTTAACGTGCTGAATCAAAAATTTTTCGTATTTTAACTAAGTAATGGCTTTCGTATCGTTAAAGTATCATTTAAGAAGATTTTCCTGTTGTTGAAATATTCTTACAACAAACAACAATAAAACAACAACTGATACTGGGCAAGGTTTAAAAAACTGTAACTGTGACTGCAAATCTAAATGCACCATAAATAAGTGGATCTGTCGTAAAAACTTATTACTGTGTAATTCAAACTGTCACAAATCTTTAGATAAACCATTATTAAATCATATGTTTCGAAAAATTAATTTACTTTATTGTAATAATATTTGAAACCGTTTGATTCATTCTATTATAGTTTTTTTTTAATTGATTGATGATTTGTTCATTGTTTAATTATATTAACTTGATTGTTTAGATATCAAAAAATAAATAAAATTATGTTAAACATTGCTGTGTAGTTTTAGCAAAGATCATATTTTTACTTTAACGAGTACTTATTAAGTAATATGCAGATAATTTTGTAAATTAAATCACCTTAGTTAATCTAAACATTATCTAGATAATCTGTAGAATAACTGATGCCTACACTTTAACGAGGATATATATTATAATGCATCAACTTTCGATGCAGTAAGTAGTAAGATGCAGGGAAAGGCATATGTGCGGTAGAAACCCACCACCTGTTGCCATGACTACAGAAGGGTAACAACCTTCGGAGTAAGCTTTAAAAGCTTTCAATCTATTCTTGATCGAAATTTCGACCTACTTTCGTTCATCAAGGACAATTTGATTGATGACAAAACACGGGGTGTAACGACAGACAATGATATTTTATTCTAAATTATATTATTCTATATTTTGTTTTATTTTTTTGACGATATATTATGAAAGGTACGTCAAAATGTTACGAAAGATGATGAACATTTTAAGAAAATGCATAATTAATTTCCAATTAAAAGTTGTTGCAATTGAAAATAATGATTACTTTACAATTATTTGACAGTTAAAAACAAAATTAAAAAATAATTGTTATTTTACAATTATTTGGATTTTTTGACGATTTAATTGCATAACTAATTAAATACATAAATATGTAAGATCTAAAGTAATCAAGTGCCCTAAATTTTGTATTTTATGTAACTTGAATTTTTTTAAACGGACAGATTGTTCAAAGTTACTATACTTTATATATAGTTTATTATACTAACAGATTGAAAAAATAAATAATATAATATCAAAAGTAATCAAGTGTCCCAAATTTTGTATTTTATGTAACTTGAATTTTTTTAAACGGAGAGATTGTTCAAAGTTACTATACTTTATATATAGTT
>NW_014569928.1:72317-76167 GCF_001313835.1 Polistes canadensis
AGATTGTTCAAAGTTACTATACTTTATATATAGTTGATTATACTAATAGATTGAACACATAAATGATATAATATCAAAAGTAATATCAAGTGTCCCAAATTTAATTTTATATTTAAATTAGATTCTTTCAAACCGAGAGAGCTTGTACAAAGTTTATTATACTTTATATATATAAATTATTATTATACTTTTAAATGTTATTTATACTTTAAGAAGATTGTTCTCGTCTTTTATTTCGATAGAAATAATAATATAACAACACGATCGTCGAAATTAAACGTCTTCGGATAAAATCAATTGAATCTAATTATTTTTTTAATTACAGATATCAATATTACACCCACTCGAGATTTTTCGTAAAGTCAGTCCTTCATCAAGCAATTCCATCCAATGCGTGAATGAACTCAATGCACCGAACCATAGTGCAATCAAGATTTGATTGACAAAAACGTAGACGTTATTTTACACGTTTCGTTTAATTTGAGATTAAATAAAATACCCCAAGAGGAAAGAAATTGTTTCTACGAAATTGTCCGATTAAGATAAATATTTATTAAAAAAAAAAAGACAAACATTTTCTTCCTTCATTTTTCGTTTTTGCAGTTATTAAAAAACAAAAATGAAAAGTGCAGCAGTACTTTGAGCGACTAGTATTTAGTTTTATTTAAAAAACAAAAAACATATGGAATGTTTATTTTGAAAGGGGTGTAAGTCCATTTTCTGTTGTTTTGAGAAAATTAAAGGTTTGCATATTGATTAATTTAAAAATATTCATTAATTATATCAAGTTTGACAATGTTTCTATTAATTTATCAATATGTAATTTGATTATAGACTAATTTAACTAAAATAATGTATATTTACAGGCTGCAAATGGACTTACACCACTTTCAAAATTAGTCATTTGTTCAAAACGTTTAATTTCAGTTTTGAAAAATCAAATATCACTTCAAATATCCAATTTTGTTTACAAATAATAACAAGAAATAAAGTAGAAGTAGTATTTTTTATTTTGAACGTTAATTATATTGATAAATTCAACATTATTAATAGTATTTATTTATGCTCTTCATGTGGCAGTGTTTTAAATTATTTATGATGCACAGGAAGTATACAGTGTAATAACTGCTTGATATTCTTATATTTTTCGTAAGAAATAGGCATAGCATATTCCTGTGGTGTATGCAGGAAATTCTTTTTTATATTATTTTTGTCTTTTTTAAAGTTATACTTCTTTCGGCGCGTTTTGGAAAGTGAAATTAGATGCGACCGGAAAATCGACACCACGAAGTTGTCCGATATTTACGATGCGCGGGCAAAGCGATTTCAAATTTACGGCATGAAGTAATTCGTAAATAAATAAATTAGATTGTACATATTAATTAAAACCTTTATCAATGGTATTTAATATCTTCATTTTATTTTATCATATTATCGTATTTTCAACAAATGTAGAATATATTGGTACGCGAGATAATGGAAGTTAATTTTGAGGTTATTGAGGTTATGTTCGTTTTGGTACGCTAAAGAAGTATAACTTCTTACGTGCGTACATAAGTACACACACCAGTTTTTTTTTTTATGGAAATTGAACTTACACCACTTTCATAATCAATGGTTACGCAATTTCTTTTACTGGTCAATTTTAAATTGGATAAAGCATTGACATTTTTTAGGAAATTATAATACTAACTAGTTATAAATAGAAAATTTACACTAAATTAAGTATAAATTTCGTGATATCTCATTTTTTTGTTTAAAACGAACTTACACCACTTTCAAAATAAACGGTCCATATATAAAAATAAAACGTTCTCTACGTAGAAGGAGAGAGAGAAAGAGATTGTTGAATTTTTATTCAGTCATTTCAATGAAATGACGAACGAAACAAGTGCAACGAATAGAAATGATTCGCTAAGAATCGTAAATTTTAACGATGTTTTATCGACGCATCGTTGAATACTTCTGCTTGGACCGTCATCAGTAAATTTAACGATCGTTCCGAGAATTAACGACGCTAGTTTTATGAAAAAGCTCCACGAGTGTTTTTTTTTTTTTTTGCACTTATGTTAGATACGTATTATCGATTGGGGAAAGGGTGAGGGGTGGGTAAGGGGGAGGGAGTGACATAAAGGAAGTTGATACAATTAAAATCCCGTATGAACTTTTATAACATCATTATTGAAACATTTCCTATGCACTTGTATTGATTAATTCGTGAAAATACCTTTTAAAAAAAAATCAAATAATAAAACACATTGAAAATGATATTATAATGAGATGAATATAATAATTAAAAAAAAAAAAGAGAAAAATAAATATAAAGATCGTCATTGATATTACATATTCAATAAATATTTATACATATACCGATTAACTATGCAAATGAATCATTCTATGCAATCGATTAATTCGTAAAAATCAAATAATGAAATACATTCCGAATAATATTATAATCACTCTTGAATATAATATAATAAAATGATTTTGTGTATTATTTCGTATCGAAAATTGTCATTTTAATTTTCCCCCATAGAAATTGTTCACGTTTATAGATCTCGTGTGTATATTCAAACGAAATAACAACTCGTTCAATTTTCTATCAACAACAGAAAAAATATAAAACACACATTTGACGATAATAATAAATTATATTTTTTTAATTAACTACATTTCTTCAATGCGATTGATTTTATCGTATCGTCACGTTAGAAAAATATCACCAATTTGTTACAAATAAAAATACATTTTATATTCCTTCTCGTTCGCGAAAAAGAGGTCGGGATAGAACGGGTCGTAAAGTTTCATTACCAATCGGAAAATTCATTTGATTCATTTGGTTACTTGGAAGGATATTAAAAGAAGGGAAATTTAATCCTTAAGTAAGTTGGTAAGTAGCATACTCGATGAGATGCGATACGAAAATGAAGAAAGAAAGAAAATAAGGAAGAAGAAGAAAAAAGAAAGAATAAAAGATAAAGTAGAAGAGAATAAAGCCAATAAGAAGAAGATCCTGTACCCCCACCTACCCAACCAACCAACTCACCCCTCACCCACTTATCGTAAAAAGTCTGTAGAAGATTGTTCGTCTATGAGATTCGTGGAATCCGAAGAAAATTGGCAGAAAGTAGTAGTACTGTCCTTCAATAAGGAAAAAAAAGAGAATAATAATACGAATAAATGCATCCATAAAGCTGAAGCATAAATTCTTGATGGAGAAAAGAAAATATAAGGATGAACTTTATATATAACTAGAAGAAAGAGAAAGATAGAGAGGGTTGCTCGTTCATAACCAACAAAATGCTTTCCCTGCGGTTATTCAACGACCATTTTTGTCTTTTAACCGCGTGTCTAGGCCTTGCAAATACCCCCTATGCAATCCCATTTTGACGTGAAAATGGGAACGAGTAACTCCTATCATTCTGGCATCAGTTTTTTATCCATCCATCAATTTTTTTTCTTCCTTCTTCCCTATTATTATTATTATTATTATAAGTCGAATCATCCRATAAGCCAAAAAATTGGAGTCGTGAAAGGTTTACTATTTAGAGCATTAACATTAAGTAGTAAGGAATTTCATAATAACAATAGGAAAAAAATAGAAATAATTTKAAAAAACAACAATTATCCAACGAGTCTCATTCACACGGTATTTAATAAGTTTAGATTAGTTAAAGAACAGGAAAAAGAACCAGACAACAACAAAATTATCAGATTCTCGTTTATCAAACCTTTGTCGAATAGAATAAATAAATGTTTCAAAAATACTAATGTCAAGTTGGTATTTTATAACTTAGTAAAAATAAATTCTATATATACGAAACTAAAAGACAAGGATGATAAACTAGAA
>NW_014569928.1:77262-80772 GCF_001313835.1 Polistes canadensis
TATTTTATATATACATATATATTTTTGTAAATATTCTATAAAATATAACATACTTATTATTATTTAATAAAAAACATTTCAATGTAAGTGTTCAAATATTTTTGTGAATTACTGTATATAAATATAATTATATTTAATTATATTCAATACAAAATTTATAATTAAATTTTTGTTTGTTTGTTTCCTTTTACCTTTGCTTCGTTTCAATTTAGCTTATATTATAAATGGTGTTTCAATCTTTTAAAAAAATCATCGTAACATTTTTATATCATTTAACGGAAATAAATTTATTTCCGGATTTAATTTAAGGGATACTTCATCCTTAACATCCCCTAGAGTTAGTTCAATGATATCATATCCTACATTCTCACGAGACGTATCTTTTCTATCCTTAGTATTCTATTACTCCCCACCCCCCTCCTCCCACCTCTCCCCCCCCGCGTTACTTTTCAAGAGGACTTTTCTTCACAGTTCTGTTTCGGTACGCTTTTCAAACTTTATATCTCCCATACATATGTATGTACTATTCATACATTTTTCATGCATTTCTTCCCCTCTGCCACCCTTCATTCGACTTTTAGTTTTCTACACACCAACAAGTTGCGAATATCCGCGAGAGGATAATGGACGTTTAGGCATACATATCTTCCTGATATTTGTCTAACAATCGTATACTTATTTTTCTTTCTTTAAGTAGAAAAATTAAAAATCAAAAATCAATAATACGATATAAAAAGAAAATATTATATAAGAACGAGAAAACTTTTTTTTAGTATGAAATTTCATTGATGGGAATTGTTTTTTTTTATTAATAATATTTCAATAAATAATAATATGGTATTTTATTTAAATATTATTTTATTAATTTAACAATTTCTTTATTTTCATTTAAAAATTTAACTTAATGCGTGAATTAAAGAAATTAAACAATATATTATTATATTTAAATATATTTTTTAATTGAAAAAAAAAAGAAATATTTAATTAATTCGAATAATGTGTAATCATTATCGATGCAAGCGCAGATGACAATTTATTTAAAAACAAAAAGTTTGTTTAGAATGATTTAAAGAACATTTAAACACCATGTTTTACAAACTAATAATAAATATTCTTCATTAAATTATTTAAATAAGTTACTCTCGTAACTACAAAAGATAAATTAGTTCTACATCGTTTGAGATCTATTTACGAGTAAAGACTCGACAAATTCAACGGTTTAGCATAATAAATGCAGAACAAGAAGAGTCTCCTAACATCGAATTTACAACTCGAGGGATTTAAAATATTCTGGAAGATAAAACGGACAGGATATTTTAGCACGCCTTGATACATCTTTTCGTTTCATATTAAATTCGCTCATTTACATCGAAAGCAAAATACACCTAAATGTTATGAATTTAACTATGTCACGTTCGTAATCCTAATACGTATTTATTTAAATATAACAACGTTTATGCGTTAACGTGAGATTTTATCACAATTTTTTTTATCTTTTATCTTATTATTCTTCTTTTTTTTTTCATCCGAATACGTGTCTCTATTCTATATTAAAAAATGTAATATATAATTATATATTACTTAATATATATAATTATAAATTATATTATTTAATAAATAATAAATAATATATATATCAGAAAATATTTTCTCATCTCTTCCATCTTTCTATTATTTTTTTGTTTTCATCCAAATACGCAATATAATATAATATATTTTTATCACAAAATATTTTTTTATCTCTTCAATCTTTCTAATATTTTTTACTATATTTTTCTTTATCATATTTATCCTTTTAAGCTACTTTTAGAAGATGGTCATCTAATATCGCGTTCTTATCGGAAATCCATGTTAGTGGTTTTCCCATCAGGATTCAAGTAACGTTGCTGTGTAGTTGCATATCAATTTACAGTAACCTAAGTGACCCCACCCAACATTTGGAATTGGATACAATATCATATTCACTGACATAAGTGAAATATCTGTTTCTAACGAGAGCATCTCTTTAACGAGAAAAATTTGTCCTCGTTCGTATTTTTCCTTTTCGTTAGTTTTACTTTTTACATGATATTTTTCCTCTCTCTCTCTCTCTTTCTCTAAAAAAAAAAAGAAAGAAAGAAAAAATTTTCTAAAGAAAAGAAAAGAAAGGAAAAGAAATGAAAAATAAAACGAAGATACGGAAATGTATATAAAATTGTTAGAAAAAAAAAAAAAATAGAGAGGTGGGGTGGAATAGGATAAAAACGAAGTCGTAACTCTTTTTGCAATCTATTCGAGTATGACCGACATTCTCTTTTTTTCATTTTCTTTTTTTTTTTTTTTTTTCGGTTAAACATCCAATGGAAAAGTTTTTCTATTACGTGCCGGTCGAAGGAGAGAGTTTTGGCTTGAAAATTGGTTACCTTCCTTCGGATTTTCATTGGTTACTTTGCATACGAGATGTTTCAATTTTTATCAAAGAACTTTGCTTTGTTTTTTATAAAATAGGACTAAGTTTCCTTTGATTATTTTTCCTTTTTATTTTTGTACTTAGGTAACAACACACACACACAAACACACACACACACACACACACATACACCATGATAGAAAGGTAGAATAGAATAGTAGTGTCACAGAATCGTCGATAGAATTATTTGATCTCTCGGAACAAACAAATCTCGGATTGACAATTCCGTTGGTCAAAGATAATCCGACTAAATGCCGAAAACTGTTTCGTACGCGTCGAAAACTCTCCCCAACTTCCGGAAGCCTGAATTATTATCTATCTGTCTCTGAGCAAAACCGTTCTCGATTTATCTCGAATAATATCGTTCGGTTTGTATCACTATTTCAATGAAGTTACGATTCGAATTGAAAAAAAACAAACGGCCCCCCCCCGCCACTGGCAGAAATTGATTCAAAGTAAAAAAGAAACATCGTAGAAAGTTTTGTTGGTTTCGTTTTCTTTTTTTTTTTTAATACTTTACTTCTCCTTGATTATTAAATATAATAAACAAATGATTTTGTTTTGTGTTTATTAAACAGTTTGTATATTTCATCAACGACGGATTTAATCTTACAATTTGTTCGAATGTGTTAGTAATTATGGTATTCTGTAGTAATTGATCTTAATGCAAGTCTGATGATGTGAATTTTTGTTGTTGTTTTTCATATTACACGATTTCATAGATTAATTATTATCTTGTATAATAATAACTTATTTGTTTATGTTTAGTTTCGAATTTTTACTTGTAAACAAGTACACGTTTTGTCTTTTTATACAAATTTGTTCTATTCTAACTTTTATATATTGTTTCCATGGTGAATACATAAATTATTACATGATATTTGTTTGAAAAATGACAGTGTTTGTTTAAGGGGTTACATGGGTTTGAGACTTTCAAAAAAAAATTTTTTTTTTATTTTTTTTCAATTCTACAACTCATCTAGAATATTGTATTCAATTTTGAAATCGATAGGAGTAGTAGTTTTAAAAATAGAGCCCTGGGAAGTTCCACTCTTTAATGG
>NW_014569928.1:84701-86242 GCF_001313835.1 Polistes canadensis
TTTGGTTAATCTTGTATTGTTCTAACGATCTAAAAGAAAGTATTAAAATTTATTTTTAAGAAGTATACTTATTTCTTATATAAAACTTAATGCAATTTTTTAATACGTAAAAATTTTATTTTATTTATAAATGATCTATTAACTTTTGGGCCATCTTGTATTTATTCTAATGGTCATCTGGTCTTTTGGTTTATCTTGTATTGTTCTAACGAAAAAAATTATTAAAAATTATTTTTAAGAAGTATACTTATTTTATATATAAAACTTAATGCAACTTTTCAATACGTAAAAGTGTTATTTTATTTTTAAATGATCTAGTACCTTTTGGGCCATCTTGTATTGTACTAACAATCTAAAAGAAATTATTAAAAATTATTTTTAATTACCATACATATTTTTTTTTCATATACAAAAATTAATTTCACTGTTTAATACGTAAAAATGTTATTTTATTTTTAAATGATCTAGTAACGTTTTAGCTATCCCGTATTTATTGAAATGGTCATCTGGTCATTTGGTTAATAATCTAGTATTGTTCTAACGATCCAAAAAAATTATTAAAAATTATTTTTAAGTACCATACATATTTTTTTTCATATACAAAAATTAATTTCACTGCTTAATACCTAAAAATGTTATTTTATTTTTAAATGATCTAGTAACTTTTAAGCTATCCCATATTTATAGATAAAACGTTCTTGAATCGAAACACAATGAAAATATTTCGATACCATTGATGTCAACGTTTTATTCGAAACTTGAATAGACGAATTACAAACGAGCTTTTATATATCTCGTTCATCTTATTAACATCTCGAGTATTCGTCTATTTCGTTGCATCATATCGATGGAATGTCTTTTAGTATGCCAGACATTTGAACTATGTCACCAAACCGACAACCCCAGAATAATTCAACGAATCCCTCTCCCTTCCTCCTCCACCCCTCAACCCACCCCTTCCCTTCCCACCTTTCTCAATACTATTCCTTCAAATTAAGTTGAATTTTAAATTGAGTTTTTCTCGTAGTTTTATTAAATCGGAAATAAAAATAATCAACATAAATATATGCATAGATTTTTGATTTGTTCGTTCGTTTGTTTGTTTGTTTGTTTGTTTGTTTAAATAAATAAAGGGACAGAGACGGGGAAGAAAAAATCTTTCAATCGAATAAAGTATCGACAATTTTCTATCGAGGTCATAGGTTGACCATAGAGAATTTCGTAAACAACATGAACATTCGAAATAATATATTACTGTTAGCAAATTGATGAGTGTTAGATCAACGAAGAAAATATTTTTCCAACGTAGAGAAAAGATCGTAAATATTTTTATTATTGATAAAAATAACCAAGAATTTATATAATTAATAACCACGAAACATCAATAATATAAATATAAAAGTTAAAATTTGTAATATACAAATTGATTAAGATTATCTTTTTCATTCGTAATTTGATTTTTCGTTGGATAATTATCAATGACAGATAAAACGAATATATATTTCGTTAATAATATCAGAATAAAATATAAAGTATAAAAG
>NW_014569928.1:87527-90742 GCF_001313835.1 Polistes canadensis
TAATAATCGTAATTTGATTTTTCATTGGATAATTATCAATGACAGATAAAACGAATATATATTTCGTTAATAAATCATAATGTTTTGGAATAAAATTTGAAATGACTTCGAGACTAAAATAACTATGTCTAAATCTAAAGTAATTTATAATACGATAAAATATAAAATTATCATTTATATCGATCATTCTCGGTCACGTCGAAGGAAAGCTTTCAAGGAAAGGCTTGAAGAAAACGTCGATACCCTTCTACTACTATTACTACTACTACTATTACTATTACTACTACTACCATTTTCATCCGCCATGATCGAAGGCATCTTGACGTAGAAAATGCATTATCCCGAGCGGCCGTGAAATATATAAATGCATTTGCCGGCCAGGAAATCCTATCTTCGCAATTTCTTTCTTTCTTTTTTTTTTTAAACAAAAAAACATTCTTCCCAACGATCAATTCGAGAATTCGAAAGATAACAATCTTATCTAAACATTAAAAAATATTATTCGTGTTTGTTGTGTGATACGCGTGATTTAAAAAATTACATACTGTTTTTTTTACTTAATATTTAATAAATAAATAAAATATATGTTTATTAATAATTATTTAGAAAGATGTATCATATTATACAAAAAATTGCATGCGAAACTTAGAAAAGTTTCCTTGCACGGTGTGTAAATTCTACTATTGTGTAGAATTTAAACAAAAATGGTGTCCCATCAATTTGTTTCCTAAATGGAGACACTTTCATTAAATTATTTTCATGACATTTAATATATTCAAATATTTGTTGACTAGACAATATTTTCCTACTCAAAGTTTAGCAATAAATATTCAACTATCACACACACACACTTGCATTAAAAGAAAAAAACAATTAAATATCATCATCCCATCTGTAAAATCATCCTAAACATAAATTCGTATCGAAGAGTATTTATAAAAGTAATCACCTTTCAAAGAACATATATAAAAAGTGTTTGTTAACCTGTCTAAATTAACCCTTCTTTGCATGATTTTTTCTTTTTTTTTAAAATAAATCAGGGTGATGTAATTAATGCTCTAAATTAAAGGAAAAATATTTAAAAAAATCCTAGTGCTATTTTTTGACAACTGCGTTTTGTTGTACGCAATAGTCGCTTAAAAAGTTGCCAGCAACAACAAATATACAGTACAAGGGTTTTGAGTACCTTTTTTTGTTGACTAAATATTACGATTGAAATTTCCATCATCATACAAAGAAGGGTTAAACCTATAGTATTAAGTACCTACGTTACTTAACTTTCCCCCATAGAAAATTGCTATATAGATAACGAAGTGTGTTCTCAAGCAGAAATAGAGAAATCGTTAAAGCACGTTCGATGGCACACACGTAACTCGTTTAAAATCGATAGAACATCATCCTTTCCTGGATGAAAGTTGTTTCTACGTAGAAGTTTCTAAACCGTATGACACCCAGCTCACCCCACCCCCCTCCCTCCTCCTCCTCCACCCCTAAACGTGTTTCCTTGAATTCGCGTTAAACTGAGAAACCATTTGCTTCGTGTCACAACGAAAGGTTTCTCCTTCTTTATTTTTTTTCTTCCATATCACCGTTTCTAACAGAAAAAAAAAAAATAGAAATTGAAGAAAAGGGGGGAGGGGGAATTGGGAAGAATAATAGTGTGCACACCTAAACTGAACATTTTTATAATAAAAATGGTAATATTATATTAGTGTTAGTAAATTCGGTTTGTTAAAGCTGCGAAATAAAAATTCCGAAGTCGATGTTCTTCTGAGAAAAAGAAGAAAAAGAAGAAAGAAGAAAGAAAAAGAAAATCCAATTACGTTTTCTTTTTTTTTTTATTTCCCCCTTGAAAATACGAGCTGTATGTATAATAACGTAGTCCTTGGATCTTTTTTTTTGTTTCTTATTCAAAAAAGAAATATCTCTTCCTTCCATCATTCTTGAGGAATAAATGAAACAAAAAAAAAAAATACGATTTTTTTTTCGTGCATACTTCGGTTCCACTCTCTCTCATTATGAAGTTGAATAAATTCATCGAGAAAATAAAACGGAAACGGTACCGCACCATACAATACCATAGCCCCCCCATAGCCATAGCTACTTATGTAAATTTCGTTTGCCACGTAACTATACTGGCAATGGTAAAGAATAATCCTTTAAATGGAATACGTTTGAACATTTGCAATTCCACGATGATAAGATATTGAAAACGGCGTATTAGAATCATAGAACATTTGAGAAAAAAGGAAATCAAAAATCTTTGGGGCGTCAACAAAAAGGAACTGATACCCGAGCTATCAATTGGCTTTATGCCAATCGATTTGACCTACATACATACACACACACACACATTCGCGTTTGACATGGCAAATGTCAGTGTACTCGTGTCGAAATATTTGATTCCGATCTAAATAGAAAGGAAACTTATTTTCAGGAATTCCTTTATTAAAATGAATAAATACGCAGAGACTTTGTTTAGTTGAGAAATAAGAGAATTAACTGAATAATTGGATAATTATTATTATTATTATTATTTGTGGAAAGAATCCTTTGACAATGGAATATTCCTTCTAATTAACTTTGTTTTTCATGTCAATTACAAAATGATTATCATATTTTTTTTTTTTTCTTTTTTTTTTACGAAACAAAAATTCTATTTAATTAACCAAACCTTTTGACGTATGTTTGTTTTTTTCTTTTTTGTAATCTTTTTTCTTTTAAATTAATCAGTCTTTACAAACACGGATTTAAAAATAAATATCAAATAAAGTCAACGAAATATAAATGACAGTGGGATATTAATGAACAATTTTTTAATGTGTCGCATGTGATGCATAACGTTGTTGCATGGTAAACATCGATCGTTAAACGCGTTCAAGTATACACATCAAATTCATTTCGCTTCGTTATATACGTCTCGTTTGTTTTAAACAGAGATAAAGGTAGGAACTTAATTAAAATTAATTTAGGACACCTTCTCTAGCGGCCAATACTCGACGCGTGTTATATTCGTTAAACTCGTTTCCTAGCGAAACTATTACGCGTTATCTTTCTCTGTTAACGTATTGTTTTTAATTAATCGTAAAAATGGAAATAGTTAAGCTAGGAAGAAATCACAATGCTTATTATTTATATATATTAATTATGGAAGAAGTCATAATGTCTATTGTACATATATATATATAATAATAATATATGTAATAAAAATATAT
>NW_014569928.1:93852-96049 GCF_001313835.1 Polistes canadensis
TGGGGTCACCGGAAATGACGTCGCAATGGCTGAGTTTAAAATATTTTTCAACCAAAAATTCAGAAAATGTTCTTTAAATATGTATCTTAAATACTATAAAAAGTTTGAATAAGAATTCTATTTTTTATATAGAAAAAAAAATTGTTGAAAATATGCTATTTTTTCCCGGTGTAAACCCATGTAACCCCTTAAATTAATAATTAACACCCACGTGTGTTATTTAAATTGAACGAATAAAGAAATTTACCTAATTTCCACAGACAAATTGCAAAACAGAATAATGAATATAATAATAAAAAAAAAGAATTAAAAAAATTGTTATATTACAATATAATATAAGTCTTAAAATAATTCGTAAACTCTTGGGAATAATAAACCTAATTCGTACCGTTATCATTTTAAAACTTGTTCGTATATTCGGTCCTACTTTCCGATTTCATAATAAATAATAAATGAATAAGAAAATGGAAAAAAAAAAATAGAATATGAAAATAAGAGAAAGGAAAGTTATTATAACGAGATAAAAAAGATTTCTTCGTTTTTGTGCGAAAAGAAAGAAATTTGATTTAATCGTAGGAAAGAAATCTTACACAACTACGAGACAAAAAATTATTATTCCTGTAATGATCATGAGGAAAAAAAAAATAAAAGAAATAATAAAACATCCAGGTAGATTTAAATCGCAACAAGAAAAAAACCCTGCGGGGAATAATTTTTCGTTTCCCTCTTCTGTTTCACGCGCTACGGGAATAAACTTCATTTGAACGTTTTAATTTTGTCATTTTCTCTTCTCTCAGGCCGTGGGAAGAGAAAAATTCGCTTTAATATTTTTCGAAATTTGTATTTCGATAATTTGATACTCAACCACGCAAATATCAAATGGCTCGCGGATAAATGGAAAGCATAAGTAAATAAAACAGCCTTCCGAGTAGAAAAACAAACACAAAAATACTGCAAATTTTAAACAAACAAACCAAAACTCGTTGGTCGTCGTTTAGTTTCTTTAGCATTAGAAAGAATACGATATCTAAATAACCTGTTGTACTAAGTAAACGAGTAATGCAGTTCTAATATCGATCGAGACAACATTTCATAATTTATTTAACAAATTTATATTTGGATTCAACGAAAATATTTTTCATACGATGAATTATTTGATATTGATCTAATCAAACGAATATTTTTTTCTTGATCTTATTTTCATGATTTATTTAAAACAAAATTTATATTTGAATTCAACGAAAATATTTTCAATACGATGAATTATTTGATATTGATCTAATCTAAGGAATATTTTGTTGTTAAACTTATTTTCATGATTTATTTAAAAATAAATTTATATTTGAATTCAACAAAAATATTTTCCATACGATGAATTATTTGATATTGATCTAATCTAAGGAATATTTTTTTCTTGATCTTATTTTCATGATTTATTTAAAAATAAATTTATATTATATTTGGGGATTCGAGAAAAATATTTTTCATACGATAGATGATTTAATATTGCTCTAATTAAAAAAGAAGTAAAATAGTCATTATAATTTGAAAGTCAAATGAAGAAAAGTAATATAGAATTCGTGAATAAAAATGGAACGGTTGAAAGGGCCGGGACCGGAACTCAGGATCTTTCGTTTTCCGGTCAACTGCTACATCCATTAACCGATCCAGGTTTGACCTCTGGATAGGGGTGCCAGATTGACCCAAGAGTTGACCCCTCGGTCAATTTCCTCAGGAATATCTATTATATTTAGTATGAAGTTGTTCGATAACACAGTACCAATGTTACAACTAAATCTTAAAAGCAAATGTTCACATTACCTAACTAATCTGCGGATTAACTGATTTGCTTCAATAAAAACGTGTGGAATTCAAAGTTTAACAAATATTTTAAATAGCATTGTGTGTTAATTTAACAAGGAGACCTTACGGTTGTGCCTTCACGGATTTTAACCCCTTGGCCTACACGATATCTGCCAATTGTGCGTGCCATCATAAACAAGAGAATCGGTCGCGCGCCGTGCCATTCATCTGTTCAGCCGCGTACTTGAACTGGCGCAAAATGTGTAACTTTCATGACATATGTTTTTCAGAGCAATGAAAGGAGTTGTTAAATAATAAACAATGTGTAAGTACAAATAGTAATTTTTAGACGTCTAGGGTGCAATCATAATCAATTAATCAGTTGACAAAAATA
>NW_014569928.1:98018-99902 GCF_001313835.1 Polistes canadensis
GGTTAAATGATTTTACTTTTAATTAGTACAACTCACTAATTCATGCACGATCAGATATATTTTAAGTAGTACAAGTCAAGGATCTATGCATGCTCAGACATATTACTCGACAAACGAACGAATGAATTTTTTATTTATAAAAAGAAAATAAAATTGATTAATAACATGATAATATTAATTAGAAAATGATTATTTTTTTTAAAGTAGACATTTAACAACCTGATATGACAAGTAAAGACATTTATACGCATATCAATAAAACCCTGTTGTTGGGTGTCAACGCACGACGAATTTATTGCAGCTCTTTTTTTTTGGATTCCCTACTATTGGAATTCTTTTTTTCTTTTTTTATAGGATATTAACTTTAACTCGGAGCTATTCGTCATATCCAAAAAAAAAAAGGGAAAAAAAAGAGAAAGGGAGAATGGTTTTCCATTCAATTTCACCAACCGGAAGGAAACATCTTTACTCGTTTCTTTTATACTTTCAGATAAATTTAAAAGAGCGGATAAAATTCGATGAAAAATAGAAAAAATACTTGGAGAACTTTCGCTGCTACTTTGTTACAAACTTTTAGATATCATAAAAAAAAGATTATTATGCAAAAATTGTTCGCAAAAACGCGTTCCCCTATTAAAGTTTATTCGTAATGAACTAATTCGTAACGAAGTTACGGAATTAGATTTAAACAATTCAATTAATTGTATAAGAATTTTGAAGAATTCGAAAAATTATATGAAAGATTGAATTACGTTTATGATTTCGTTGAGAAGTAATTGTAATAAATATTAGGTATATATCATTTACTTGAAAGTCATCGAATTAGACTTAAAAAATTCAATTAATTGTATAAGAATTTTGAAGAATTCGAAAAATGATATGAAAGATTGAATTACGTTTATGATTTCGTTGAGAAGTAATTGTAATAAATATTAGGTATATATCATTTACTTGAAAGTCACAGAAATAGACTTAAAAAATTAAGGTGATTGTGTAAAAATTATTATGGGTTCAAAAAACTATATGAAAGATTGAATTATGTTTATGATTTCGTTGAGAAGTAATTGTAATAAACATTAGGTATATATCATTTACTTAAAAGTCAGAATTAGACTTAAAAAATTAAGGTGATTGTGTAAGAATTTTTAAAGATTCGAAATACTATATGAAAGATTGAATTATGGTTATGATTTCGTTGAGAAGTATAATTGTAATAAACATTAGGTATTTACTTGAAAGTCACATAATAAAATTGAAAAATTTCAATTGATCATATAAGATTTTATTAAGGGTTCGAAAAACTATATGAAAGATTGAATTACGTTTATGATTTCGTTAAGAAATAATTGAAATAAACATTAGGTATTTACTTGAAAGTCACATAATAAAATTGAAAAAATTCAATTGATTATNTAATTGAAATAAACATTAGGTATTTACTTGAAAGTCACATAATAAAATTGAAAAAATTCAATTGATTATATAAGATTTTGTTAAGAGTTCGATATGAAAGATTAAATTTCGTTGAGAAGAAATTGTAATAAATATTAAGTATATATATTACTTACTTGGATATTATTTATTTTACGATTAAGTTAACCGAAAAGCGTCATTTCTGATGAGAAGGTAATCGAATGACCCTATTTCCTGGCCGAGAGGAGGAGATCGATATGAGAGAGAATCGAAATTGCAATGACCAGGAGAATAATCGGCGGCGATGCCCTTAATGGTTCGGCGACGTAATGATGGTGAACCGGCTTATATCGAATTATAGGGAAACGGGACGGGATTTAACGATGCGTCAAATACCAATGACGTTATATGCCTAAGAGATTGCTCTGAATGTGTTCTCTTTCTATCTATCTATCATAGATAGAATGATAT
>NW_014569928.1:101657-103226 GCF_001313835.1 Polistes canadensis
TCTGTGAGATTGTTCGGATACGAACTCATTCTTTCTATTTGTACAATGAATGATATACTTTAAACGAAAGTGTTTCTAAAACTCATTTAATCTGATTAAAAAAAAGACACAACTATGGTACGTGATTGAACAAACAAAAACATGTATATATTTCATGAAATATGGTCTTACTTTCTCAGATTTGTTTAACTTTATATAAAATATTTACGAGTATTATTAATTACATATAACACTCTTATTAAATGATTTTCATATAATCCAATAAATATCAATTCCGGTGATTCGTACTATTTTTTGGAATTCGCTTAAAACGTTTTCGATGTAACGATAGAACGAATTAAGATAAAGGAATATTTAATCTGTTTTAAAATATGAATCATAAAAAATTGGAAATAATTCACATTATAAGTTTGTACTATTTTGAGACTAAATTTTCACATATTGTTTATTCGTACGCGTGCGTATACATACGTACGTGTGTAAACTGTAGAAACATGGACAATGATAAAGCAAAGCTCGGCATCGATAACACACAGCTTTAGATCCTTTGTCAGCATTCTGTATCACGTTTACCATAGATACAAATTTCAATCGAATAATTATCCAGATCTCTATATCCATTTCTATTCGATTTTAATACACAAAATATTATTATTTTGTAAATATGATACTGAGGTATATTAAAAAGAAATTTGCTACAATTAAATAGCAGAAATATAAAACTTATATTGATATCATTAACAAAGAATCTCAGACTATACTTTTTAAAGTGTTTATTAATTACAGACTCAAATGTTATCATGAACATAACTTTCAAACGAATAATTAGCCAAATCTATATATTCATTTTAGTTGTATTAGATGTTATTACTTAAAATATAACAATTTTATAAATATGACAATAAGGCAAATTGAAAAGAAATTGGCTAAAATTAGACAGCAGAAAAATAAAACAAATTTTGATATCATTAGCAAAGAATCTTAGACTAWACTTTTTAAAGTGTTTATTAATTAGAGACTCAAATGTTATCATGAACAAAACTTTCAAACGAATAATTAGCCAAATCTATATATTCATTTTAGTTGTATCACATGTTATTACTTAAAATATAACAATAAKCCAAATTAAAAAGAAATTAGCTAGAATTTGATGGCAGAAAAATAAGACTAATTTTGATATCATTAACAAAGAATCTTAGACTGTACTTATTGAAACCTATTGTTACTTACAGACAAATGTTATTATGAACATAACTTTCAAACGAATAATTAGTCAGATCTTTATATTCATTAGTTCTATTAGATATTATTACCCAAAATATAACAATTTTGTAAATATGACAATAAGGCAAATTGAAAAGAAATTTGCTACAATTAAATTGCAGAAAAATGAAACTAATATTAAAATCATTAACAAAGAATCTTAGATTATACTTGTTAAGGTGTTTATTTCACACAGACTCAAATGCTATCATGAACATAACTTTCAAACGAATAATTAGCCAGATCTATATATTCATTATAGTTGTATCACATGTTATTACTTAAAATATAACAATAAGCCAAATT
>NW_014569928.1:104171-105933 GCF_001313835.1 Polistes canadensis
TAGTTGTATCACATGTTATTACTTAAAATATAACAATAAGCCAAATTGAAAAGAAATTAGTTAGAAATAGATAGCAGAAAAATAAGACCAATTTTGATATCATTAGCAAAGAATCTTAGACTGTACTTATTGAAACCTACTGTTACTTACAGACACAAGTTTTTCCATTAACACAAGTTTCAAACGAATAATTAGTCAAATCTTTATATTCATTAGTTCTATTAGATGTTATTACTCAAAATATAACAATTTTGTAATATGACAATAAGACAAATTGAAATGAAATTGGCTGGAATTGGATAGCAGAAAAATAAGACTAACGTTGATATTATTAGCAACGAATCTTAAACCATACTCTCGTTAAGACTTATTATTACTTACGAAGGTAAAAATACGAGGACTCGTTCCTCGCATCAGCTGAAGTAAGTACTTCAACTTTTACTCTTCGCTTTCTTTTACAACTTCTTCTCGTTACCATCCGCTTGAAGTAATTTCGCACGAAGTACTCGGAAGAAAGAGTAATTGCGGTCTGGTTCTGATAAATATGAAAGAAAAAAAATAAAGAAACGAGGCAAAAGGGACGAAGGAAATGGTCGTGGATGATAGTAACAAGCTTGCGTTTCATACTGGAGAGATTTTCAACGAAAATAATTGAGCTCGATAAATGAGAAAAAAGACATGTGGAGGGTAAAGTACTTAGAAAATAACACAAAAAAGAAAAAACTAAACTAAGAGAAAGAAAGAGAGTGAGAGAAAGGGAGAGAGAAAATTTTATTTTTTTTTCTTTCACACGTAAGTTAAAAGAATTTCATATGCGGCTGACTTTTTTCCTTCGAGCATAATTCTTTTATTTTTTTCTTCTTATTTTTTTCACTAGTTTTCTCTTCTACTATGTCAAGGATTTATTTAATTTCTTTGTTCATCGTCTACTATATTTCTCTTACGAGAAAATACTATTTCCTATTTTCTATTCGATTTTCCCCTGAGTCGCAACCTAACTTCATCTGTTTTACGTTTCAATAAAAAGATATAAGAACGAACTGGAAAATATAATCACAAGTCTCATTTATGTTGGGAATTCCTCTCTCTCTCTCTCTAGTGTGTCTTACGAAAGAATAAATTCTGACGAAGGGGAAAAATAAAAATTTCCGATAATGTTGATGATAGGTTTGATATAGAAAAAAACCACGTTTCTCGCAAAAATATGATTTATTCTAACAAATGAAATATAAAAATAATAAGAACACGTTTAGTGTCGAACCATTTTTGCTAGACTTTTCATTCAAGTTAATTTGACATTTTGACAAGTGTTAAATAAATATGTCAGTGTGTACCACCGGTGGTACACGTGGCACGGAACGTGTTAATACAGTCAGACGTGTTGCATACGATACTTTCACGTATACAATACTCAAATTTTATCTTATTTTCGCAGACACACATTTAATTTCATCTATTATCGTTTCCAAAAATCATTTAATTTTAATAAAATATAATTAAATCAAATATATATATACATATGTTACCGTCAAAGTCGGAAATTTAAAATCTATTCACTTTTAGTATAAGAAATATTTACCGAAACTTTTCAATGAAATTGCAAAGATGCACAACTTACAGCATTGCATTCTCTGACATTTTATGAACTTTACATGCTAAATTTATGACTCGATATGGTACTCTACGCGTAGACAAAAGAGCGTATTTTTTTTTAATAGACAAGTCATTAAAATCTATTCACTTTAAGTATAAAAAATATTTA
>NW_014569928.1:107048-112100 GCF_001313835.1 Polistes canadensis
ATATATATATATAATAAATATATCGGATAAGTTCGAATCTTTATTTTATCGTTCATCTTGAGTATACCTAATTCGATTAAAACAACCCTTTTTGTTGTATTCTTTCAATTTATCTTTAACATACTCCAAAAAAATAAAACAAAGACAATGAAATTGTTCGTAGAATAAATACAAAAATATTTAAAAGACGAGATTGTCAACGTTATCGAGTAAAAAATCCGAATCGAAAAGCTGCAGTTTGTGCATTAACGCGAATCGAATAACCACGAACAGGTAGGGATTTTTTTCTTTCCACTTTGGTGAAAAGTTTGAGCAATCCTTACTCGTACGAGGCAAGCTGTTCAATCTTCTGTAATCGATGGGGAAACAACGAGGAGTTGAAATATTTCAAAAGCTGCTTCGATCTATCTCTTTCGACAGAATGCACACTTTCTTGTTATCTTTTTTACGCTTTTGCGTAGGATCGGCCGACTCGAAATATGTTCGATCGAACGGAACAGAACAGAACGGAATAGAAAGGAATAGGACAGAATAGGACAGAACGAAACGGAATGGAAAGGAACGAAACGAAACGGTCCGTTCTACATAAGAATGAAAAATGTGTTCGAAGTAGAATTAACGTTTAAATATTTTTTTTTCGAGTTAATGCTAATTTTAGCAAAGAAAGAACGGAACAGAACGGAACAGAACAGAACAGAACAGAACAGAACAGAACAGAACAGCAAAGAACAGAACAGAACAGAACGGAATAGAATGAAATGAAATGGAACGAACCGAAAAGGTCCCGTTTTACATAGGAATAAAGAATCTGTTCGAAGTAAAACGAACGTTTAAATGTTCTTTTTTCGAGTTGATGCTAATTTTGGCAAAAAAAAAAACAGAGGGAGACATAAAGAATTAGTGGAGTCGAGTAGTTAATGGGGTCATCTGGATAAAAGATGATATGAAGATACAAAAAAAAATTGTGCTGGTGTTTCTGATAATGGCAACGATATCAGGAGCTTAGGAAGGTCCGGTTGAAGCCGTTAACGATTTTCCTTAATGATCCAGCCGAGAAACTATGAATTAATTATGCAGGCGGCACCTAAATTTCAGAGTCCCCTACGGCGTCCGGTATAAACGCGTAAACTGTATTTCTACTGAATATACTATCTTTATCTATCACTCTTTATCTTATTCGTTGCAAATTCTATTTTCTTGTCTATTTTTATCCTCTCTCTCTCTCACTCCCCCTTTTTATTCTTTCTCTTTTTTCAACCCTCTTATTTTTCGACAACGAAAACAAAAGCGTGAATCACCGTTCGAGTAAAGTTCGCATTCAGGGCTTCGTGTAAACAGCCCAAGTATACTTAAATTTTCACGTAGTGTTATCCCTTCACAGTCTCAACGGAGTTAACATCCACGATTTATGGACTATAAAATAAGAAACATGCAACCAGACTCGTCTTTTCTTTTCGCGAGTTTTTACCTTGCCTAGGATGAAAACACACATACTCACAAATTTTTAACAGTTTTTTGTTCCCCCTCTAACGTATATCTCGTCTTTGTTTTTTTCTTTTACATTATTACACAATGGTGGTTTAGAAATAAAAGAGAACAAATTTAAATTAAAAAAATAGAGCGGGAGAAATAGAAGTGTAAGAGTACTCTTTAAATCAAATATAAGTTTAACAAGCAAGCGATAAAGAAAATAATCGATAACCCTCACGATTCTTATTTGTTTCGAAACACAATTGATCTAATTATCTTGCCACCCAATTATTGTACGAAAAGTGGATGAACAAGTGATATCTATAAACTAACGAGGAATAATAGCAGCTTGTTATTAAATAATTATTCATCAAAGTAACGAATTTTAATTAACTTTTATTGGAACAATGTATCAAGATATAGATAGATAGATATATTTTTGTAAAATAACACGCGAACTTGAAAGATCATCTTAAAGAGGCTTAAATGATTCAAACGAATAAGCTCATTAATATTATTTCCATTAGAGATCGAATCTTTCAGTAGCACAATACCTACTATTTCATTAAAATAGAAGTGGTCAGAGAGAACACGGATAGCAACAATAGAACCATTTGCAAGCTTTTCGAACTACCAATCCGATCCCACCGACCACGTCCAATCCGATTTGAAGTTAGAATTGTCTTAAGTCGTTTCTCTCCTTCCCATGTAAGAACAATCGTATTTGCTCGGGTTTCGATCTAGAACTCTCTGTTTGCCCGTTCTAACCTAACCGAAATAGAAAAGGGAGATATTTAGGTATTTACGTAAAATCCTAGAGAGGATCTTAATAAAAAAAAAAAAAGAAAGGAAAAACAACAAAGAACGTGATGGGCATACAAAATACTCGTCAAGAGTGTTTCTATACAAATAGAAAAAAAAATAAGATGAACCAGATAAAAAAAAAGGGTTGTGCGAATTCTACGATATCGTAAATGTGGTCTAGGAAAAAGAAAATAAAATTAAATAAAAGAAAGAGAGAGAGAGAGAGATAAAAAGAACACGAAAATTTTTCTCAAAGGTTGTTATATATACTATTATACTATAATATATGATATATTATTAATATCGTATTATATTAAATTATTAATTACATTATTTATATTAATTAAATTATATTATTAATATATATATTATTTTAAATTATTATATATATTATTAATTATTATTAATATATTTATTATTAAAATAATATATATTAATATATTATTATATGGTCGTACGTGTAGTGGTTAAATCATAGAAATAGATATACACATAACTACAATACACATACACACAAAATACACAGACATACATGCGGTACACTTGGAAAGTATACAGGGTATCCCACATAACTTTTGTCACGATTTTTCAAGTACTTGCGATAATCTGACAAAAAAATACTTTTTTTTATGAACCTTTGCAAATTTATTTATAACACGATAAGGTACTCTACGAGTAGACAAAAGAATGCACTTTAATTTAATATAAAAATCATTAAAATTTATTTACTTTTAGTATAAAAAATGTTTACCCGCACTTTTCAAAGAAATTACAAAGATGCACAATTTACAGCATTGCATCCTCTGACATTTTATGAACCTTTGCAGATTGATTTAAAACTCGAAAAGGTACTTTACACGTAGACAAATGAGTGCACTTTAATTTAATATAAAAATCATTAAAATCTGCTTGCTGTAAGTATAAAAAATATTAAAAGTATATTCACGGGAGCAAATCGCAGTTTAATGTTAACTTGTAGAAAATGTATACTAACAGTGAAAAGGTTGATATGTTGGTAATATTTGGCGAATGTAAAAGGAATACACGTGAAGCAGCAAATCTGTGTATATTGCAAAGTAATTATTTTTATTTTATTACAAAAAAAATTTTTTTCGAACATTTTTTGATTGCAATGTATCAAAAACAGATCAAGTTTTGTTTAAAGTATTTTGCAAGTACTTGAAAAATCGTGACTAGAGTTATGTTGGACACCCCGTATACTATAATTAATTAATACTATAATTATACTATTATACTATAATATATATATATATATGATTATATGGTCGTAAGTGTAGTGGTCAAATCATAGAAATAAATATGCACATAACTACAATACACACACAAAATACACAGAGACATATATATGATACATATGGAAAGTACCTATACTTAAAGGTACACTTCGAGGTTGGTTTAATTTATGCTACCGAAATCGGCAGCCAGGACTACTTGCCTTGTCGTATACGACAGAACAACAGTGCACACGATATATGCATACATATATAGTACATGTATAACGAGATTAACGTTCACCACTCGGGTGTGACGTCTTTGCAACGTAAATCGCAGCACGGGAAGCCAAAAGTGTAGGTTGCCATTTGGGGTGGCTAGGTGATGTACTTTACTTACATAACCAACAGTGGTGGGTATCTTCGTGTTCCTCGAGGTCGATGTCGCTCACCGTTTCGAAAATTATAGGTCCGCACTTTCGAACAAAGTCTGTGTAGTGAAGTGTGTGTGTATGTGTGTGTGTAGTGTCACCTGTGTTCCAATAGTACTACATATATATGATTCTATGTATGTGTGTTGTGTGTAAAAGTGTATACGTTTAGCTGACACATGCTACGCTTCTTAAGATTTGTTGAACCTGACGTGTCTTGTCCTCTTTCTAGTCGACCTCGTACTCGAAAAAAGGCCCGAGTAGTTTGAAATTTCCTTGATGTATGCAGACATAAATCATTCGTCTTAACGTCAGCTTTAACCTTAATGTTACATCCTTCTTATTCTCACCCCACCTAGTCAAAAATTCATATCCGTACGAGATTTAAACGCGTTTCGAAAGTTACGGGGGGAAAAAAGAACTCTTTGATCTATTTTTTCTTTTCTTTTCTTTTTATTTTTCTTTCGCTATCTTCAGATCTCTTTTTCGAGATCTTATCGAATTACCAAGAACCCAGTAGTATTTCCTGTTCCACTCGAAAGTATTCTTCTTTTATTTTCTCTATCTTTTCTTCTATCCACTTCTTTCGTGGCGGGGGGRTGGGGGRGKGGAGGAAGACATTGAGAATAGCGCGACGAAAAGCAATAAAAAAAGAAAAAGGGTCCAAAGATTTGGAGGGAAAGAAAAGTGACCCATCGAGATGGTTTGAGCAATCGAGATAGAAGAAGAGGGTGGAAAACTGATAGCATCGAAGGATGAACATTCTCTACCCTTCAAAGATACTCACTCCCTTTATTCCTTCCTTCTATTTCTCGTAAAATAGTAGCAGCAGCAGCATCATTCGGATAATTGGACAGTTCATTTTGAAATTGGTGGTGCAAGTAGATTTTCTGTTGTTTAGAGAAAATGAAACGTTTGCATATTTAAATTGTCAATTGAAAAATATTCATTAATTGTGTCAAGTATTGGCAAACGTTTCTATTAATTTATCGATATGTCATTTGATTTAGGTTAATTTAACTAAATTAATGTATATTTACGAACTATAAATAAACTTACATTAATCAATCATTATGCAATTTCATTTATTCTTCAATTTTCATTTGAAAACATTC